>NW_028277086.1:7437500-7737500 GCF_059951505.1 Python bivittatus | reverse complement strand
CAGTATCTGAGCTGCTGCTAGCACTGCACTCTTCTGCACAGAGAGCTCTGATGTTGTTCCTGGGATCTGTTGGAGCCTCTCTCCCAGCTTGGGAGTCACAGCCCCGAGTGCTCCTACCACCACTGGGACCACTTTGGCCTTGACTTTCCACACCTGCTCTAGTTCTTCCTTCAGGCCCTGGTACTTCTCCAGCTTCTCATACTCCTCCTTCCTGATGTTGCTGTCACTTGGCACTGCTACATCTATCACCACTGCTGTCTTCTGGTCCTTGTCTACTACCATGATGTCTGGTTGACTGGCCAGTACCTGCCTGTCCGTCTGGATCTGGAAGTCCCACAGGATCTTAGCCCTGTTATTCTCCATGATCTTCTGTGGAATCTCCCATCTAGACTTGGGAGGGTCTAGCCCATATGCTGTGCAGATGTTCCTGTACATAATACCAGCTACTTGGTTGTTCCATTCAGTATATGCTGTTCCTGCCTGCCTCTTACACCCTGCCACTATGTGTTGGACTGTCTCTGAGGCCTCTTTGTGCAATCTGCACCTTGGGTCCTGTCTAGTGTGGTAGACCCCTGCTTCTATGGATCTGGCGCTTAGTCCCTGTTCTTGTGCTGCTATGATCAGTGCCTCAGTGCTGTCTTTTAGTTCAGCCCTTTCCAGCCACTGGTAGGATTTCCCAATGCCAGCCACCTCAGCTATCTGTCGATGGTACATCCCATGCAGGGGCTTGTCTTGCCATGGCACTTCCTCCACTTGACCTTCCTCCCGTGTCTGCTGCTGTCTCAGCCATTCTCTCAGCAGCTCATCTTTGGGTGCCCTCTTAGTGATGTACTCCTGGATGCTCTGGGTTTCATCCAGGACAGTGGCTTTGACACTCACCGGACCCCGCCCGCCCTCTTTCCAGCTGGTGTACAGTCTCTGGGTGTTGGACTTGGGGTGGAAACCTCCGTACATTGTGAGGAGCTTCCATTATAGGACAACTGTGGGTCTATGATCAGTTCTTTCCTGCATGAAATAATGACCAACTAATCAGCAAACTTGCCGTTCCTTCCTTTGAGCTCAATTAGGGCCAAAGGGTTTTGCTTTTGATGAAAACTGAAGCCCGGTGCTTTCACCACATTTGGAAGCAGTCGCAACGGAAGACAATTATGATAAAAGTAAGTTGACCTTTTTTTTTTTTTTTTTTAGGGTGGGCAAAGAGCTTTTAATTCCTTATAAAAGCAAAGAGATTGAAAGCAGGAAGGTGGAGAAACCACTAATGGTGGGAAGGTAAATAAGATGCACACAGCCTCTTTTTCCTGTTGGTGACATAACAGACCATTATTTAATGGATGCTTGAAAACGGAATCCAGAGCGAATCAGCTGATGTTTTCATGGCCAGAAGTAGACTTCTTCTTTTTCTTCCCCACTTTTACATCAAAGCATACTCTCCAAAAGTACAATTTATTTCCGAGCAATAATAATAGTAATAAATAAACCTACTTGCAGGAGTAAAAAGACTCCTGCAAGTAGAAAGTTAGTTGCAAAGGACTAACAAGGATCTTTTCCCCAGATAGGCTATGACTTGGTAGAGAGAGCCATCTGCTCAGCACTGGTAGAAAATGGCTCCATGAAATGAGACTAGGAGGGTTGGGAATGCACAGGAGGAATCTTTTAAAGAATCCTAGGAATCCGGTATGAATTTGGTGACTTCCAGTGGCAGGAACTGATCCATTCCGGCATGAAGTTCTGCAGTCAAGAGAACTTTGTTAGCTCAACTTGCAGAGTCACATTGAGGAACACTGATGCATTTTTGAAAAAAAACCTAGGTGTATAGAAGTACCTACACATCCAGGCAGAGATACCATTTAATGCTACTGAGAAGGGATATAATTTTGGAATCCTTAAAAAGACTCCTGCAAGTAGAAAACTAGCAGCAAAGGACTACCTACACAAGAACCCTTGTCCCCTTATAGGCTACTTTTCTCACTGCAGGAAGATTTTTAATTTGCAGGCAGAAGCAAAATGTTCTAGCTGGGGCCTGGAATAGTATAAAAACCTAATCAGCATTAACAAGACATAATGATTTGTACTATTCATATTCTAATCTCCAAGCAGTCAGAGCAGCCCAGGGGTGTGTAAGTGTGTTATTCAAGAATGCCAGGGATGGAGAAGGCATAAAAAGTTGTTAAACTAGTGACACAACCTGGAATGTTAAATAAATGAGATAAAGCGTGCACACAACCCATTAAATGCCAGAACATAATACATAATCTATTGAAGAGTTACCAAAACAGCCTAACCAATGTCAGTTTGCTTCATTTTTTAATCCAAAAAACAAAGGCATAGGCAAACTCTGCTTGAAATATGGGGGCAGATTAGGAGATTATTAATCGGGGTGATTAGCGTGGTCCATAATCCCCATTCTGGAATCCCACCAACACGCCCATTTTTCATTTGCAGGGCTTTTCATGCATCCTGCTGGGTTTCTGAAAGGCCTTCAAACAAACCTTGGGGGTGGAGAAGGTTGTAGACTGTTCCCTCCTGTAATCTGGAGATTAATGAATGCAAAAATTCATTGATCTCTTAAATTATTGGTGCCTAGACGCTCTATTTTTAACGCTGTTTATGTAAATAGGGTACGTAACCCTCTTAGTTTCAATTTGAATTGCATATAAACCCCGTTAACGAAGTAAGTAAATAAATATGGGAAGACAATCGTTAAAAGGATTATCAGAAAAAGTTAAAAAGTGCCTTCTACTTCTCTTACATTTTGAGTCTGCATCCAAAACACAAGGGAATGAATTTGATTATTTTATGCATTCCCTCATCCCAATGCTTTTTAAATTATACATTCTGTTTCTTCTGGGAAGCAGTAGCTCTTTTTTTAAAAAAATAAATAAATAAACGTTTGGGTTTGGAGATGCTTAGGATGTTACAGTGGTTTAATTACCTTCAGAAAGCAGAAGAGATCATCAAAATTAGTGAGTGATAAAATAAACTATAAAATGAGACACAGAGCAAGTGGATTGTCCTTTCAGCTCATCAGCACCGTCTTTTCCATTATCCAATACTAATTTTGATTATTTTACTTGAATTTATTAAATATGGGAGAGGAGGGACTCGTAATTCTTAGGAATATAGTCCTGTAGGTCAGAATGGATAGATCTTCAATATGAACATTTTGCATTTTTTTAGAGGTGGTGCTATTTGATAGTGGAAGAAGACACCTGTTAAGCCAATCATTGCTTTGAAAGCTTATGCCTTTAAATAAAATTTGTGGGTTGGAAAACACGCGACCAGATTCCTTCCGATCTTAAACCGATCAGTATCAGAAAGGTGTAGAACGTTTTTCTCAAGCGATGGACTTATTCTACAACTCTAAAGGAGTATAAAGCTGTTTGTTTTTTTCCTGTGTCGTCCAACTTGAGAACCATTTTCATTCAATTTGGGGGAAAAAAAGTTTAAAAACTTTATATTGAGAGAGAGAGAGAGAGATGAAGAATACAATTCTGGCAATTTTTCTGAAAATCAAGGAAGAGGTTCCAGCTGCATTGAACCATCTTCTCCCCAAGGTTCTGCATCCTCCGTTAAATTCCAAAGAAAGACTTCATGAGGGAATTCATCTCATGGAGATTTTTCAAAGCAGAAAATAGGAGCAGCCAGGAAAACTCTAAAGGATGAACAAGCAGAAGTGAAAACACATTCAAGAGGGAATTTCTGCTTGAAGTTTTTTTCAGATTGGGAAGGACGGGCAGTTGAGGGTTTCAGAGTGTTAGAAAGATGAGTCCAGACAACAGTGCTAATCCTTGTTCCCTCCACCCCCTTGAATAGTTGAAAAAGCTCTGAAACATTGCCCAGAGAAATTTTAGAGAAATTCTCAAGTGCTTTGGAGAACAATATAGAAAAACAAAAGTTTCTACTTATTTAGTCTAAAGTGACCCATTCCTCTTTCTTCGTCTTTCTTTCTCTCTCTTCTGGTATGATTTTATTTTTATTAATTAAGTAAAAAGCAATAAAAACTAAACACCCCAAAAAAGAGGGGGGAAGGAATAGAGCACATACATATAACTACATACATAGCAGTATAATTCTCAATTTATGTTATTTACTTTTTTCTTTTTCTATTAACATTATTGCTGTTGCACAAGCTTTACACTCAAACACTTCTGCAACAGACGTAGAGGATTCAAAAGCTGGGATTTAATATAGTGATTAAAAACAATTAAAAACAAACCAGAAAAAAATATTTGTATCTATAAGGAAAAAAAAAAACAAGCAGGCCATATTTTTTTCCCAACAGCTAACTGCTATTTAAATATTTTTACAGGTAGCCCACGCTTACTGACCGCCCATTCAGTGACCGAAGTTACGGCACTGAACAAGGGGACTTATGACCAGTCCTCAAAGTTGCGGTCCCATGATCCCCATTTGCGACCTTCATAACTGGCTTCCAACAAGCAAAGTCAGTGGGGAAGCTGGTAGGAGGTTTCAAATGGCGATCACATGATGTCATGCCTAACAACTGGGCAGGATTCATTTAACAACCGCAACTGGAACTGCCGTTGCTAAGCAATGTAGTCATGTGACATTGCACTTTATGACCATGTTGCTTAGCAATGGAGTTGCCAGCCCCAATTACCATAGTTAGCCAAGGACTACCTGTAAAATTAATAAATAAAATTAATAATAGGACTGGCTCTTGCCCTCAGTTTTGTAATTACATGCGGAAATGAGGTGAAGAGCTGCAAAAAAAAGCTTGCTTAGACCAGAGTCAGGGGAAGAGTATTCTCTTGTGAAGCCTTGCATCCGTTCCAGAGCTTACTTGGTGACAGCCAACTTATCAAAGAAATGAACAAAAAAGGCTTGTCACATTACTGTCACAGACACCTGCCCACTTACTCACAGCTTTCTATTTTTACCCTGATTCTGACCTGGTTTTGCCAAAGCAGATAATCCCCTTTTAAGGAGGGACAAGGATCGGAGAGTCCTCAGTCCTTCTCCACCACAAGACAGGATGCCTTGAGGGGAGAATGGGACAGGCCCTGAGAGTCCCCAAGCTGGATCCTTTCCCTTCTCTCTAAGCAGAAGTTGCCAGTTTCCAAAGGAAGCAAACCACCTACGAATAACTCTTTTTCGGAAGTAAAAAAAATAAGTAAAAAGTAAAAATGACACCCCCCCTTATCTACATGAATTGTTCTCTTTTGTTTTATTGCTTTTTTTAATTTTTTAATAGAGGTAGTCCTCGACTTACAACCATTTGTTCAGCGACTGTTCGAAGTTACAAAGATGCTGAATGAATGGTGGTTATGGCTGGTCCTCAGAGTTATGGCCATCCCAGCACCTCCTTGGTCACGTGATCGTGATCTGGGCACTTGGCAACCCATTCGCATTTATGACCAGCCACCAATACCCCACAATCATGGGATTGCCATTTGCAGCCTTCCCTGCTGGCTTCCTCGGACAGTCAGTGAGGATGCCGGCAAGGGATTGCAAGTCACTGGAGTAAGTCTCCCCCACTCGCATACCCTCCCCAGCTCCTCTGCACTCGCACGGGCCACTCCTACACTCTTGCACACCCTCCCCGATCTGTGCTGCAACCTTGTGCACCCTCCCCAAACCTCACTGCATGTCCCCCGCACCCCTGCACACCCCCTCACCCCTGCACACCCCCTCACCCCTGCCCCACCCAGCAGCAGCTGCCTGCCTGCCAGCCTGGGAGTTGCAACTTCCTGCCAGCTTCCCCACTGACTTTGGTTGTGGGGAGCCGGCAGGAAGTTGCTTTGCCTAACAACTGTGGGATTCTGTTAATGGCAACTGGGACTGCAGGGATCGCCGTCGCTAAACAATGCAGTCGCACTTTACAACCACACTGCTTTGCAATGGAAAATCCAGTCCCAATTGTTGTAAGTCAAGAACCACCTGAAACATTTATAGCCAAGAAAATAGATCTGTGGGTCTTATGCTTCCTAAAAATCTACAGTGGGGGAGTGAGTTTCATTAAGTCTGAAGCTGCTGGGTGATTGACAGACTGAAATTCATAATATTTTGGATTTCCTATGAAATTAACATGGGTTTGTGGCTGGTTGCCAGCATATGCATGCCCAGAGTTAGCCTAACCACGGTTTAACCAATTAACCCAAGGCAATAGAAACCCCTTCCATAATACTGGTAAGAAAGCAACACAGATACATCTGTGAAGTCAACAGGATTCAAAGCAACTCAAGAGAGCCAATTTGGTGTAGTGGTTAAGGTGCTAGAGGTGAAACTGGGAGACCAGGAGGTCTATCTAAGGTCCTCCCTTAGGCACCAAAGCTGGCTGGGTAATTTGGGGCCAACCACACACTCTCAGCCCTACCCACCTCACAAGGTGGTGGTTATGGGGAAAACAGGAGGTGAGAACATTAGGCAGGTTGCCTTGAGTCACTCAAAGTAACTAAAATAAAATAAAGTCACTCAAAATTCAATAAAAATCTAATAAGAGAGACTACATTTTTTAGCTGCATTAAGTGAACCTGATTATGGCCCACCAATGGAGACCTGAAGAAGTAAACATGGGGGACAATTAAATAGTAAAAGGCAGACTGATTAATTGTCACCGCTGGTTGTTCGCTCTCTTACTGATCTGCCTGAAGAGTTCAAATTTATTTTTCAATTAGGGTTTTTCTTTTTTATCATTTAGTACTGGGGGGGGGGGGATAATTCTCTGCCAAATGCAATGTTTTATTTACTTTCTGTTGCAGAGCCACTGCAACACATTCCAGAGTGCATTTCATCTTAGACTAATAAGGTTCCTCACACACACATTCCCACAAAACAATCACATCACATCACACTACACTACACCACACCACAATCAACAACAGGTTAGTCATAAAACAGCAGAAGAAAACTTAAAATGCCAACTTATTTGTTATCATTCTTGTTTTCTGCTGCTGTGTTTCACAACTCCTCCAGCAGTTAACAACATAAATGCACCTAAAATAACCAGGGTAACCCAAATTAGGCAATTAATTTTAAAAAAATTAAATTCAGTTCAAACATCCACAGAAACGATAACACAAACCATTGATGGATTGATTTTATGGTTTTTTTTAGCCAAAGATTTCAAATATTCTGGGAGAAGTACAACAGGTCAAAATGATAAAAACAACAATAGATATCAATCAAAATTCTAAAAAAAGCAACCATAATAAAAAACCAACCCTCCTCCAAGTTGGATGCTGATAAACCTTAGCTAGAATTGGAAGCCTGGTGAGATAAAACTGTCTTTCAAGATCTTCTAAGAGTCACGAGGAAAGGTTATTTAAGGACTTCTGGGGTGAAGAGTTTCAAAGTCTGGGGGCTACTACAGGAAATGGGAGGAGGAGGAGACCATATATAAAATTCCAGAGCTTCATCCCAAAGACAGACAACATCATTTAATCAATATCAAAAGTCCTCCAGAAGAATGCTACTTTTACTGATTTCCAGAAAGTGGTCAACGATGGAGCAAGTCTGGGTTCAAATGGGTTACTATTCAACCATGCCAGGGCCATAACAGAGAAACCACATCACCAGACCTCAGCTTTCCTTGCCATGCAAAAGTGGGGAATCACCAAAAGCCCCTCCTGGAATGAATTTAATAAATGGATTGAGTCCAGCTGGAGAAGGCAATCTTGCAGATATTTTGGTGCCAATCCATATAGGGCTTTCTAGATCAAAATCTGTAGAATAATGAAAACAGGCGGCACTCAAATGTCTGTGGGTGGATGGATGGATGGACCAACACCAAGAAAGTTTCAGTGGTTCATGAAGTGGCACAAATTGGATTCATGCTTGGCCTGCTCAGTATGATTGTGCAACCCTTCACAAAAACAAAAAAGGGCTTCAGACCACACAAATATGTACCTGTTACAAAGGTCGGCAAGTTTTTAAATCAAACGGGTCTCCCCTGGATCAAACTAGAGTTTCTGAGGTCAGCCATGGTCACAGGATAAGATACAGCAGCCTTACGGAGTTGCAAGAAAGTCCCACTGGAGCATCTTAAGCACTCTTAAGCACTCTTAAGCATATTTTCCTTTTCAATCTGGTGCACAGGACTCTCTTTAGACACTCCCTTGCATACCACAATAGGGTCACAAACCATATTTACGCTTCCCTGGTCATATGGAAAGAAATCAGGAACTTGTAGCCCTCGCAGTGTTACTAAGCTCCTGGGAACCATTACACAAATCTGAAGAGCCACGGGTTCCACATTCCTGTTAAGTATCAAGGCCTGGAGATGATTTTCAAACTCACAGGACTGAATGTACTTATAAAACTTTTTCTGTCTGGGGGCCTTTCTTTAACAGGATTTCTGATCTGGGGAAATTTCCACCTCTTTCAGAATGAATGGCATTTCAAAGACCTTGTGTGGGCCCTTGTTCTTGCCAAACTTTCAGATCTCATACATAGTTTACATAGTTTGAAAAAAAAATGAATGACTGGATAGACCTATTGACAATACTTAATCTGGGTTTAACTTTCACCTAAAAGTGGAAGGCAGGAAAAGAGATACTGTTCTTCCCCCAACAGTGGCTCCTGCTTTTAAAAGCAGAAAGGAAAGAATTGTTCCTCAAAGTTTATCCTGTCACTGGCTCTCAGCTTCATCACATCCTTCATTTCTCCCAATGAGATTCAAGGACAGTTTTTTAGCAGAAGGTGTCCTTACGAAAAGTGGTTTTCCAGGTGGATCTGGCTAATAAGGGAACACCGTGGGCCTGCCCACTCTGGAATCCAAAATAGGATAGGCATGTACAAAAACAACAGAGATCTCTTGTAAATCTCATGCTATTTTTGAAGAGGTCATCTTGATACATCTAGCAGGTGAATTACATTTGCTGAAACTGTCTCTTCCAAAAGTTGTTTTAAGGCAGAGTTTCTCAACCTCAGCAACTTTAAGATATGTGGACTTCAACTCCCAGAATTCTGGGAGTTGAAGTCCACACATCTTAAAGTTGCTGAGGTTGAGAAACACTGATTTAAAGTATGGGAACCCTGTTCTCTTTTACACTAGGCCACACTTTTCAAGTCCCTAACAGGTTTTCCTTATCATAAAGAAAGAGGAGACTATATCTGGGGGGACAGGGCATACAGCTTAGTAAAGCATTTTAGGTGAACCGGTTGTAAAAAAAACTCCTTGAAACATTGAAGCTTTCCGATAGACTAGCGTTTGTCAACCTCAGCAGCTTCAAGATATGTGGACTTCAACTCCCAGAACTTGCCAGCCAGATCTTCATGTTCACTTGCTCCAATTTCTTTCCATCCTTCTTCAAGTGTGATGGTCTGGATTGGATTCAAAGTGGCATCTGGCCAAAGCAATATGAAAAGGAACAATTACATCCCATGAAATTAGGCATATTGTATTTAGGTTACACAAATCTGAATAACTGCTAGTTGGCAGTCAAGGGAAAGAGATGCGTTTACCTCTTCATTGGAAAAGGTGGAAATTGCTGTTGGAAAGAGTCCCAGACTCCTCCTGATCTGGACTAACATGGCTCTCCTTCTCAAACGAAATCAATTGGATAACTTTTCCAAGTGTGGGGCAAAAGCTACTGGGCACTCTTATTTCTGCTTCTCGTCTGTGAACGATGCTGCTGTAAAAGCAGAGAAGCCATGCTTTATGCAAAGCTGGTCATTGCTGGAAGAAAAATCTTCTGAATTGTTGGCTGCTGGCTGGGAGTGGTAATCGGACGCATCTGGAAGGCACTGGACTGTGAGTGACTGCCTGAAAGACAGATGAACATCACTTTGGAGAGAAATAACAGAGATCCACTGGAAGGGAACACTTGCCAAGTTGTGGTTTCATCCCTTCACTTCATTGAGAAATTATTTCCTTCACTGCTCAGCAAGGGAAAACAAACATTTGAGAATGAGCTCTAGTTTATTCAATTTTTGCATCCTATCAGTTTGGTGAACATCAACCAATTCCTCTCTAATGGGTGGTCTTTTCTGCAGCCATTCTTTTTCCCCCAACCCATTTTTTTTGCAATAGTTTCTAGAGCAGCAACATACTGTAAGTTAGATCATATTTGCCAAGTACTATATAATGGTGGCTATTAAGCGTCCATCATTTCTTTGTTTGATCGCTTCTTAATGGTCAATGATGATTAGTTGATAGTTCCTCACTGGGCCCATTGGCTCACTGCTCGTCATCCCATTTTAAATCCTACATCAGTTTAGCTCATGTTGGCTGGGGAATTCTGAGAGTCAAAGTCCACACATCTTAAAGTTGTCAACTTTGAAAAACACTGGTTTAGCCACTCCGTGAATTTAATGAAATGAGCTGTAGTCCATGAAAGCTTATGTCTTTTAATACAATTTCTTATTCTATTGGTGCGCTCAGACTCCTTTTGATCCTCAGATTTGATGGACGTGTGGGCAGGCAGGGAGGCCACAGCGGATATACAATGAAGACTGAACATCCACACATCGTTTGCAATTAAATAAGTGAAAAACTCCCCACCCTACCTAAGAAATTCCCTTTTAAATAAATTACCAGTTGTGAATTCTTTTTTATCAAACTGAAAGAAGAAAGAAAAAAAGTGCAGGATTTTTTCCCCTGCATTTATCAATGCAGATAGATGATAAATAGGTGATAGACAGACAGACAGATGATACTTGTACATCTCCAAGGATTGATTACAGATTTTCTTCCCATTTCTGTGGTACATGTTGGGCACTAGCAAGAAAATACAGCAGAAATGAAAAGCTATATCACACACACACACACACACACACACACACACACACAACATTGCTTGCAATTCAGTTTGAAATACCCACCTGGTAGCCTTTATCAGGAGTGGGTAAAAACCATGCTTTACTTCTTATACTTTAATATCCATATGATAATAATATGGAAGCTGAACTCCATCAGATTACATTTGCCCATAAATGTGGCTTTTTTGTCCCTTTCTCCTACGATTGTGCAAGTGATAACAAATGCCTTCTACACCACAATGCCATTGCGAGCTACCGCAACACTTGCCTATTGATTTCTTCATGCTTCCCTCCACACAGAGTTGTTTAATAAGAAAAAATGCTGTTTGAAACTAAGCCTGATCATCTTAAATATGTTATTTGCTCTGTGAAAGGTTGCTGGATTATGATTAATACAGTGAATAGCTGGGACCTAATAGAGGTGATGCTTCTTTAAATGGGCCAGGCAGTCCACCGTTTCAAGCAGTAAAAATAAAGAGAGAGAGTCATTTCGTCAACTAAACACCACACTCTTTTGCTTTACGTGAAGCTGCTGCTGTTTTAATGGCTCTCTGGTGGTGTTCTTCATCTGCAGGGAGCCAAATTTTATTTTCTAAACAACTAGCCTTAGAAATTATTCTAATTAAACACAATCCTTTCATGTGCATAACATTATTTTGCATAACTTTTTTTTTTTTTAAGTACTCCGCATAATTTACTAAGCACAGAAAAACTCAGAGGGATTTGGGAACCTGAATACATCCCCTGCAATTTTGAATGTTAGGAATTTTTATTCAGCTAGCTGAGTCTTCTTCTTCTTCTTCTTCTTCTTCTTCTTCTTCTTCTTCTTCTTCTTCTTCTTCTTCTTCTTCTTCTTCTTCTTCTTCTTCCTCCTCCTCCTCCTCCTCCATCATCATCATCATCATCATCCAGTTATGAGCCTCCAGAGTGGCTGGAATTTTATTTTTAATTTAAAAAAATGTAATGAAGAAAGATGAGGGATGTGATATAATATGGGCTAGACGATGCTACTGTTAATAGATTCCCAGTTGCTGGAATATCTGTATCCATTAATGGCTCTCAGCTTGAAGTGCTCCAGGCCTCTGTCTTGGATCCTGTGTTGTTCAACATTTTTAATAATGACTTGGATGAGAGATCTGAGGGGACACTTATCAAGTTTCAAAGTGACACAAAGCTGGGAGGGGTGGCTAATGCTTAAGAGGAATGAGAGAGGATTCAAAAAGTTCTAGACAGACTTGAGCTGTGGGCTAAAAGAAATAGGATGGAGTATAACGAGAACCGTGAAGTTCTGCATCTGGGTAGGAGAAATGAAAGGCACAAGAATAAGATGCTTTGGCAGTAATACATGTGAAAGGAATTCCTGTTGACTGCAATAAAAGATGAGCCAGCAGTGTGATGTAGCTGCTAAAAAGGCAAATACTATTTATGGACAAATATAGAGTCCAGATCACAGGAAGTACTGTTCTACTCTACTTTGCCCTTGTTAGATCCCATCTGGAGTACTTTGTCCAGTTTTTGAGCCTCCCTTAAAAAATGACAGTGACAAATTGAAGCAAGTTTAGAGGAGAGCTACCAAGAAGGGGATTGGGAACCAAACCCTATAAGGATCAGTTAAAGGAACTAGGAATGTTCAACTGATAGAACAGATGAACGAGGGATGATATGAGAGTAGTCTTCACATATCTGAAGGACTGTCATGCAGAAGAAGGAATGGACTTATTGTCTCTTGCCCCAGATGGTAGGACCAGGATCAATGGATTGAAACTACATAGAAGGGGGTTCAGGTTAGACATCAGGAGAAACTTGCTATGTGAGTTATGTGCCAGTGGAACAGGCTGCCCCATGATGTGGTGAGTTCTTGCTTACTAGAGATTGGAAGGTCATCTGTCAGAGATGTTAGTGACATCTAACATGAGCTGGGGATTGCACTAGATGACCTTAGTTCCCTTCAAACTCTACAACTCTGTGGGTTTTGCCAGCAGAAGATCCCCATGCAGGTCCACTCTGTTTTGCATGCCACATTCTGCCTTAGCTGTGGCTGTCCCAGTCTGTGATGGAATGGACTTATGAAGGCCAGGCTCAGGGAGATAAGCGTGTTCTTAGTTTGCCAGAGGAGCATGGGAAGTTCAAGAGGATGAGGCTGGCACCTCCCTGAGGAATTCACGGTGTTGTGGCCGGCTGGCTTGGGAGCTAGGGTTCAGTCTGGGGAGATTTTCTGTCTAGAGGTTGTAGCTAATAAACACAGTAGAACTGAATTTGCATTGTCTCTTGGAGTTCTTTGGGCTAAACCTGACACAATCCCATTCCAAATGCTTTGCAAAACCTGGGGAAAATCCCATCCTTGAACTCCTTTGCCGTCCTTTGCCTCAACCTTAGACTTCAGCGATTGACAATTCAGAGGGACAATGCATCCATACCTAATCTTGACACCCTTTCCCACTTTCATCTATAAAACAGTCCAAATTCCTATTTATTGGGGTACCACTATCATTATTCCAATCTTTAAAAAAGACAATCTGGATGAGCTCAGAAAATGATGGTTTAGTCATGCATGGTGAGACCAATTAAGTAAATCTTATATGCTTGGAATCTGGACTGGACACTTTTGGAACAAGAAGACTTTCTTACTAAGGAACAAGCAGGCTTTAGAGCAGAACATTTGACTACTGACCAAGCCCTCCCTGGAGAACCTGCCGTATGAATACAAAATATATTAATAAACTCAAACCTAGTGTATACTAGACCACATCCTGGTATGCCTGGTGGTATATTTACATGCATTTCTTTAAATGCACTTTTGAGTCCACCTCTAGATAAATCTAATAGGAAAAACCTGAGCTTTCTCCCATAAGGAAACATCTGCTCATCTCCAAGCTCCATGTTAACACACACAAGATGCAACCCACAGGGCAAATTTCTAATTGTATCCCCAATTCAGAAGGCAGTTAAGGAGAGCTGTTTACTGTTTGTCCCCCCTCCCCAACTTTCAACGTTCATGTTTACTCTTTAGTCAGATACCTGTACAATGTGTCCTGCTTAGATATAGATTGTCATTAATACTTTATGCAGGTGACACAGAGATTTTATCACAGATCCCAATTGGACTCAGGAGAGTCTTGAGAATCCTCGCTTAGAGCTGCCCCAATAACCATCTTCTGGTTAATTACCGGAAGATAACGATAGTTGCATTTGCCCAAAGTCTCTAGATGAGTAATGGGACATATCTAGGGTAATATAATTGAGCAAATAGTTTGGGGGGGGGGGTTAATTGCTTCAGGCAGGGCAAGGGCCTGAGGAGCAGATGCAAGATTGGCAACATCGGAAGATACAGGAGCTCCCTAAAGTTCTTCACTTGAAAAGAGGTGGTGGTGTTCTTGCTGCTGTTTAACTATTTAATGCTAAGTTGCTGGCTGAGTTTTCATAGGGAGCTGAGCTGAGACCAGACCCCGGGCATTCCCCTTTAGAAACAGTGCAGTCCAATTTCCACAGGGCACTATTGCAGGTTCCCAAGTCTGGCCAAGGAAAAAACTCATATTTGGCTGGCAGTTTTTCATGTCGTTCTACAGCTTGACTTTTGCCAAGGGACTCTAACTCCCTAAGTCGTTCTCGATCCATTTCATAGGGCTTGGAAGTAGGATAAACTACTGACCTATCTCCACACCCTGGACCTTTGGCTATCCATGCTTAGGTGTCCGGTAGACTTCACAGTGAATTGCATCATTGGTGTCATGACGTTGTTATGGGTGTGATGTCACTCCCCCCTCCCCCATGGATGTCCACATATCCATGGGTTGCTATCAAGCTAGGGTGCTTATTAAACAGTGGCCTCTGAACCCTGCATAGCCAAACAAGCTTTAGCTAATCTCTAATGATATTAAGGTCCTGGAGATTGAATCTGAATCTGCCACTGGATGAATACCTGTAATGGGCTGTGAGAAGATTCTGTTACTGCAACCTTACAATAAATGTAGGATTAGTACTTATTATTAGTACTTACCTTTTGGTTTCCTGTCTGGACTACCTCAAAAGGCTGACATCAATCTTGCAAATTGGAAACCGCTTTTGCCCTCCTCTGCCTTTACTTTCCAGAGAATAAAGGAGGGTCCCTTCGGAAATGCTTTCTCCACCCACATCCCTCCTTTGGACTCAGATTTCTCTTATCAGACCATTGTCTAGGCTGCAGCTCTTCCTCCTGTCTCCCAAGGTTATTCTCACACCCCATTACAATGCCTTATCACCTTGGAAGAGCGCAACTATTTTCCCAGGCTTGCTTTAACATCCACTCATTCCTTTCTGTTGGAAGGCAGGAGGAGTCAAAGGAGTTGGGAGTTTTATCATAGCAAATATGGTCTTTTTAGTAACATCCACAGGTCATCCAGATATAGGTGTCCATTGGAGGCCATGTTGATGCTACACAATGGCTGAAAAATCCATAAGAATTGGATCCATGAAAGCAGAAGACTTGAAACCCTCCAGTATTCATGGACCATTATGCTTGGATAAATGATAGCATGTTTCCCCAGCTGAGATACTTGTTAATAAGTTGGGATGAGGTAGTCATTTAATGATATTAAAGTCTCCTTCAAGTTAGAGTTGACTTCTGTGATTTCATAGACATATCCATGTAAGTTCTTTTCGTGGCAGCCATTATATACTTCTAGAATATCTTCTCAACGTCAGAATCTAATCAACAGCCTTGGATTCCTAAGTGAATCCCATCTATTGAGACCAATGCTGAGACAAATGACAATGATGATCTTTAAATATATCCCACAACAGATTCTCATGGCAACTGACACCATCAGACTACTTCCCCACAAAGCAGAATATAATCCCACCAGTAAACATGCCTGAAAAAGCTATAGACGGAAGCTCTGTACCTCAACCTGTTACTCCTTCTTCAATAGACAAATCTAAGTCAATTTCCTTGTGGCTGTTCGAGTTAGATATAGTTCCATCAACATCAGATTTTATTCCTCATAACTTCAGAGAGAGGCTTCACGTGACATTAAATATGCATCCTATCTTTCTCAGTGCCAATTTCTCTACAAGTATGAGGGGACCTGAACTGGGTCTTCTTGGAGCCTAATTTAAAGATCCTATGCTAAGAGTGACAGAGTCTGGCTTCTACTGAGGGCATGATTGAGAGCCAAATGATGGCCTTACCTTCATGGTCAAGTTTGTCTGAAAAGCTTTGGTGGCCCAGAAAGTCACACTGCTGTAACTCTGCTAGGTTGGCAGGTGCCATTCAATTGATTGGATGGCTTAAATACACACATACACACATACGAAATATAGTTAGGTTGTCAGTAAAGTTAAGAGACTGGAAAAAGTCACTAAAATGGTCTGATTATTTAGGATGTCGTAAAAACAGAAACAGGGGAAACATATTTTTGTCTTTAATTCTAGGTTACATTTCCCTGTCTCATTCTCTTTCTCTCTCACACACATACACACTGTATGCACTTTGGTGTGGTAGGGAAGTGCAGTGTATTAGGTTCACAAGGAAACAGATGCTTTGGAGCACACAGAAGTGCATGTATAAGACAGGTCAGCAATTACTTAAATCAAATACCTATTTTTCTGGTACTGAATTGCAGCTGTAGAGGGAAATTGTATGATCCTGGGAAAAGATGCATTGAGTTTAAGTAGTGATTGACAGGTGCGTGCACCCTTGAATACACTGAATTGTTGCACACACACCAGTGTGTGTGTCTGTGTACGTGTGATGAGGGAGAGAATGAGAGTTGTACAATGTGTATTTCCAGCTAGTTTTGCTATGTCATAGACTATATTATGCATAATAATTAAACAATGAACACCTTCAAATTACTTTGAGGATTGCAATTTTCTGGAGCGTACGAGCATTTTAAGGAGGGACTTTTCTTTCTCTCTTCTTTTATTCTGTTTATTGCATCAACAGAGAAGTCAGAAAGCACATCAAATACATTCATACATACAAATGGGAGTTGCAACACAGAACTCTGCATGCCAATTTTAACAGCGGCTATCAATTGTACCTTAGCTTATCTTCCAATAGATGAACACCTATTTTTTGCCAATCAGCCTTGTTTAGACCATGTAATGATTGATGCTAATGATGTTTGTTTGTCCTGAAATCAGGCTTGGGTTGAACAGCTCATCCAATGTTCCCTTTTCTAGAATTATTTTTAGGGCAGTTAAGAGTGAGAAAGGGAGTACTCATATCCCAAAGGCTTTCTTCTCCTTTTCTTTACGCCAGTTGAAAAGAAACATAAAGCAAAGCTGCTGAATTGACTACCAAATTTCTAAAACGGATGCCAGGCTGCCTTCTTTTCCAGTCTTAACTGTTTTTGATAAACTAGGTTTATCCCATTCAAATCTTTCCAGCCTTTGTTCCATCTATCGGTAAACTTGAGTTATATTCATGTGTGTGAGTGTTTATTGGCTTGAATTCCATAAAAAGTACCAAGGAGTATCTCTCATTAATTTATTGATCCTGCCACTGGGCTTCTTCTGTGAAAGGCTAATTATAACCTACTGAATAACAGAAATGATGTTATAAAAACAATGATGCAGCCTTGAGTATCTCCTTCCTTGTTAGCTGCAGTAACTTCCCTCCCTCAAACCCCCATTTTTTGGGTCCTCAATTCTTTCTTCACAGAAATGTCAGTTTCTCCTACACCATTCTTGCTTTCAGGTTTTATACAGAAAGAGGCTCCAATGGTTAGTTTCATATTCTATGCATAAGAAAAAGACAAGGCTTTGGAAATGGAATCTCTGGAAAAATCTCTAATGCTAGGAAAGATGGAAGGAAAGAGAAGAAGACGATAACCAGCAGCAAGGGGGGAAGGACTCAGTTACAGCAAGCTCTGAAGAGCCAGGTTGGGACAGATCATCCTGGAGAAGGTCTATCTACATGGCCTCTAAGCATCACCACCAAGCTGATGGCACCTAATCAATCAATCAATATGAATACCTAGCTCTGTTGAGAAGTCTATAATGATTAGAAAGGTGGGAGGAAAGAGAAGAAGAGGACGTCCAGCAGCAAGGTGGATGGACTCAGTTATGGTGGCGATGGATGCACCATTGAAAGACCTGAAACAGCAGGTGAGAGAAAGATTGCCATGGAGAAAATTTACCTATGTGGTTGCTAAGAGTCAACAACAATTTGATGGCACATAATCAATCAATCAATCAATCAATCAATCAATGTGGGTTGCAGCCATTTGCTGAAAGGAAATATTGAGTTCAGATCTGGTTTCTGTAGAACTGCATGGCTCAGCATCTGATTAGTTATAATACGCATTCTTCTTCTCCCTCTCTCTCTATCTCTCTTCACACCTATATTTAAGACTATGGTAAAGCCAGCAAAATAAATCAAGGAGAAATGTTGATATTTGCATATACTACTGGTACTAGGAGAGGCTGAACTGGTGCATTGTTGGGGAGTTTGATGGATTTCAGAGGATGGCTTTGAATGTATCAAACATTTGGCAAATGGAACATATTGTGCATAAATTGGGGAGCATTAAAAGTGTCTCATTGCTGTCTTATCCATGGCTGTAACTGTTGCATAGAAGCCCAGCTAAAGTAATGCATTCTGGAAGAAGCTGAAAGAAGTAAAGTTACTTTTTCAGTCCACCAAAGTTATATGTACATTATGCAATTCCTTACAAGTACTATGAAATTATTTCCTGTGGAATTTAGCAACTCAGATTAAGGATTGCAAATAGATCTGTTCTTCCTAATGTCTCCCTATTTTCCTCAGATCTCACCTACGCTTCTTCTGTGCACTAAAAATGCATTACCAGATCTATTCACCATTAATAATCATTAGATTGGATTCAGATAAGGTCATCCTTGAAGTAGACTCATTAAAATGAGCAGGATTCAAATCTGATCATAATGCCAACATCTCTTTGGATAATGTAAATCATTACTCAAATATGGAAAGGTAGATAGGAAAGTTAGCATATCAAGAAGAAGGCCCAAATGTTCTAGCCTTCTACATGCAGGAGGATGGAGAGAAGGCATGATCTAGGAGACAGTACTGAGTTTCAGATTTTTGTCACCTCTCTCTAGACACAAACTCATGTTATTTTCAAATATTCTGACACTAAACTATGCAAAGACAATATGATAATTAGGCCAAATGGAAGTGTCCAAAATGTGTTCAGGTTTTCAAGAACCTTTTTCAGATAATGGTTAGATATCCAAGAAGGCACAGAGTTGCAGTAGATATATAATGAGGTTGACCTTGAAGCTGTGTCTACAATAGGTTAAAATCTTAGATGGAATATTGGGAAGTTTTCAGGCATTCAGACTGGATCTTTTCAGGTATGGTTGTATCGTTAATTTACAGTAATGACAGTTCCACAGTTGACAGAAAACAGAATCAAATGGAAACATTTCTAGAACCCTATTTTTAGAAATATAAAATTCAGTTGTTGAAAACTGTTTACACCTTTAACAAGTTACACAGGACCCATAATGGATGGAAAAACAGATCTCCAAACAATAAAATGTTCAAATTAGTTGAAAACAATCCATTCTGTCTCTCCCTTACTTTCCATGACATCAGTGAACCCTTATTGTGCCAATTTACTTATACATTTTTCCTGTCACAAAATTGTATGAATAACGCCCCCCCCCAAAGATTGGATCTAGACATAATTACACAAATGATTGAAGTCAATGTGAATTCAACTGCTCAAAATCAACTTGTCTTGCTGATTTAATATGTGACTGTTCTGGATCTAAAAAGAAAGTAAAGACCTTCTTAAGTTAAGCTCTATTGGTGACCTGATGTCCATGTAGTTTTCTTAGCAACAATACAGAACTAGTTTGTCATTGCCTTTTTCAGCAATTGTTTAAATTTCCTCACCTACAGCCTGGAGTTTCCTGCTTAGCTCTTAAAATCAGCCACGTTTGCTAGGTTTTGCCTTTTGCTGCCCTGGACCTAACCAACATTAATTTATGCTATGAGGTGGGATCATAGCTATGACCTAGATGAATCTGAAAGTAGGTGTCGCATGTTGAATGAAAAAAAGATATCTCAAAAGCTATTATTTTCCATAAGAGAGAAAAAGCAGAATGACTGAGAAGAAAAATATATTGAACTTGTTGGAAAAATAGCAAAGTTCACGTATCTGGGAATAATAAATGGATCGATGGATGAACAGTTTTGCTATTTTAACAGACCTTACAATTCACCATCTTAAAAAGCCTCACCATAATAAAACTTGGGTGAAAGACTGGTCTTTGAGACCATTTTTTAAAAATGTTTAGAACAGCATTTACCAACTAAATGTCCTCAAGATATTCTGAAATTCAGCTCCCATATCCTTACCCAGTACAATCATTGACCAGGGATTAAGAAGATTAATACCCAACACAGCTACAGGGCACCAAGTGTTGCATGAGGCATAGTAGAAGAATCCCCAAAAATATCTCAGTTTCAGAAGAAGATTTGAAGGTAAACAGAAGAATCTTAGAATCATGGAACGTAATAATCAGATGGATGGTACCTTAGAAATGATCTACTCCAAGGACTGGACAATAACAAATATGGCTATTTTAATAGCTTGTGGACAGGGAAAAAAAAGGAAAAAGGAAAAAGGAAAAAGGAAAAAAGGAAAAAGAAAAGAAAAGACTTTAAAAAAAATTCTGGGACTAATTCATCCTAAATTATGAGTAATATTTTTTCATTAATAACATTGTTTTAATGCAAAGTCACTATGTACTTAATTGATTATAGAAAGGCCTTTGTGCCAATCATATTAAGCTGTGGAATGTATTTAGAAAAATCGGAATCCCAGAAACTCTCATTGTCCTTGGGAAAATCCAAATGCAGGTCATGAAGACGCACTATGGACAGAACATGATGAAACAGACTGACTCCAGGTTGGCAAAGGAGTATGAAAAGGCTGCATGTTCTTCCCTTATTTATTCAACCTGTATGCTGAATATATATATTAATGGAAGCTGGATTGGAAGAGGATGAGTGTGGTTTTAAAACTGGAGGAAGAAACATCAATAACCTGGGCTATGCTGATGACACTACCCTGTTAGCCGAAAATGCAAAGGATCAGCAAGCTCTAGTACTGAACATCAAAGAGCACAATGAAAAAATGGGACTAAAACTAACTATATAAAAGACCAAACTAATGACAACTTGTAGAACAACCAGTCTTAGCATTGGCAATGAAGATACCAAAGTGGTGGATTGCTTCTGCCATTTGGGACAAACCATCAACAATAAAGGAACAAACAGTCAAGAAATACTCCACAGACTAACACTTGGTAGAACAGCCATGAGGGCCTTGGAAAAGATACTCAGATGCCATGATGTCTCTATACCTACAAATATCAGAATCATGCAAGTCATGGTATTCCCTGTGTTACTCTATGGAAGTGAAAGTTGGATTTTGAAGAAGCAGGATAAGAAGAATACTGATGCTCTTGAACTTTGGTGTTGGAGAAGACTCCTTAGAATACCAAGCAAACAAACCAATGGGTCATTGATCAAATCAATCCAGGCTTCTCACTTGAAGCACAAATGACCAGGCTCAAATTATCCTGCTTTGGACACTTTATGTGAATACCTAAATCTCTGGAGAAGGCTCTGATGCTGGGAAAGGTGGAAGGAAAGAGAAGAAGAGGACGGCCAGTGGCAAGGGGGATGCACTCAGCTACAGTGGTGATGAGTGCACTGTTAGAAGACTTGAAAGGCCAGGTTAGGGACAGATCATCATGGAGAAAATCTACCTATGTAGTCATTAAGAGTTGACAAAGACTTGATGATATAATCAATCAATTTAATGGAAAGAGCAGGAGAAGCTGTAAGGAGATGCTGTAACTCTGATACTGCAGAGTTATTAAAATGTACTGGTTTCACAGTGAAATTTTTGAGCTGGATTAATAAACCTGCAGCATACACTAAATCAATTTTGTGGGTACGCTCATATTTTCTCTAGAGCTACGTTGTCATGAATACAGTTTAGTTAAAAATCAGGGTAACAAGCCAAACCCTCAAAGCCAGTATCTCCACATTGCTTATTCCATTGTTTGATGTTCAGTATGTTTTATGCTTATGTGTGAAACAGAAAAAAAAAAGAAATCTTCAATTGCATTTAAAAAGGTGGTACAGATGTTAATTCAAGCTTTTAAATCTGTCTAATAAGATTCCACATAACCCTTTAGCCTTTTCTGACTGCTGTTGCTTCTCTGTCTTCCCCTTCTTTTCTTACTACAGTGGATTTTTAAGAGAGAGAGAGAGAGCTGGAGTAGTTACACAGTATCTTTTGATGGGGAGGGCAAAGAGCTGCCTTTTGGGAAGAAAGGTAGGATATAAATCAAATCCTTCGCAATAATAACCTGGAAGCACTTTTAGTCTAGGTGCAACCCAACATCAATTTATTAGACAGCCTTCCAATAGCCATTTGTGTCAATAAACAGCACATTTCAATCATCAATAAACCAGCAGAGCTCTACATACAAAACAGTGCCAACATCTGGATTTTAAAAAAATGAACAACCAGATCACTGAGACCAGCAAAACTAAAAGCAACAGCTGTTGTGTCAAACATGCTGCAACTGATAAGGAGTCTGGTGATGAGAGTCTTCAAAACCTGATGTCATCTTACTTGGGGAAAATTCATCCAACCTATGAAAGAATGTACAGTTCACCTTGGGGAAGGTATGAGAGAGCCATTATGGAGGGACTGGGACAAGAGACTATACTGTCCAGAGCTAGAAGGAAGTGTGAGGAAGAAACTCAAAATAACCCTGATTTGCTTTTGTTTAGTATAAGATGAGACAGAAGAGATCAACTTGGACAGGCTTTCAAGGTTGATGTCAGCCCTTTGAGGTAGGCCAGGTCAAGAAATAGGCACAGAAGATCTGTTCTTTATTGCAGTAATGTAGAATGAGAGGATCTAGAAAGCCTTTCTAAGTTTCTCTCTCTCCCAGACAGGAAGGGATGGAGGGATGGATTAAATATAAAGCCACTTTTCCCAAGACTAAATTTAATGCTACAGGAGCAAGCATTCAAGAAATACGCCACAGACTAGCACTTGGTAGAGCAGCCATGATGGCCTTGGAAAAAATATTCAGTTGCTGTGATGTCTCTATACCTAGAAAGATCAGAATTATGCAAGCCATGTGACACTCTGAGGAAGCAAAAGTTGGACTTGAAGCAGCAGGATAGGAAGAGTATTGAAGCTTTTGAACTTTGGTATTGGAGAAGACTCCTGAGGATTCCATGGACAGCCAAGAAAACAAACCAATGGATTGTTGAACCAATCAACCCAGAGTTCTCACTCGAGGCACAAATGACCAGGCTCAAATTATTCTACTTGGGACACATTATGCGAAGACCCAGCTCTCTAGAGAAGGCTGTAATGCTGGGAAAGGTGGAAGGAAAGAGAAGAGGACAACCAGCATCAAGGTGGATTGACTCACAGTGGTGATGGGTACACCATTAGAAGACCTGAAGGACCTGCTAGGAACAGTTCATCATGGAGAAAACCTATCTGTGTGGTCACTAAGAGTCAACATTGACTTGATGGCACATAGTCAATCAATCAAATATAATGTTCTCATTGTTCTTTTAATAACCCACTTCTAACTTATCCATGAATACTGAACTGCAGGGAAGTTTAGCCTTTTCCCAAGAAAACACTTTACATGGTTTTAGGCTGTTCAGTCAACCTAAACAACATTGTAGGATATACCCCAATATCCAGTGCTGCCTACCAGGATTCCTTGCAGAAAAGTAATGGACTGTTTTTGGACTGTTTTATTGTTCACATGTTTCAGGACAGTTGGTGACAAGAAGCAGTATATACAGATTTTTAATAATAGCAAATACTGTAATAAAACTTAATGGTTTCTCATTTTATGTACACCATTTCCTGGCGAGGGTTTATCGATTTATAGGTCAAGGAGATTTTAGCTTGAAATAATCACTTGGGTTTGAGCAAAGCACAAAATTAAACACGTAACATTAAAATGAGATTAGAAACAAGAAAAGCAAGGGAATAATACTTCCTTAAAATGTAGTAAGTAAATACAAGCCATCAGTTTTACTAAAATCTTCTGCATATCTTCCTCAGAGTAAATCTTGCTGAGTGATACGTAGCTTTCTCTAATGCAAATTTCTACAGATGGTGTGCCTCTTCACGTTGAAGGTCGAACATCCAAAATGTAAGCATCTAATTGCTAGCAATTTGATTTCTGATAAGATTAAACCAAGCAATTTGGTTTTATATAAAGCTGATAGAGCTTTCATTTTGGTTATGCCTTGAATTCTTTTTCACAAGAATAAATAGCTGACGGTTTTAGCTGACATCAGTGGAGAAGTATTGTGCTTCCAGCATTCGATGTAGGGAAATATATATATATATATATATATATATATATATATATATATATATTTCAAGAAGTAATATATATCCATTAAGCATTGATTGCTGTAAACTGCTTGAACATTTCACATTTTGCATTGGTCAGCACTGCTGAGTGAATGGAGAAGGAGTATTTTTCACATACACATTCATTATTTTTTAAAATCAAATTATGAATGAAACATGGCTATATATACACAGCTCAATTTTAATGTGCAAATCTTATTTTAAATCTTTAATATCCAATCTGCTCCAAGTCACTCCACCACCAGGGTAATGAAGTACGCTTTCAGCTTTTCCTCCAGAGATATGGGAATCCCTGAAAAATCTTGTTGGTTTGTCTTAGTTACCCTACTTAATCTTAAGAAAATCTTCAATCAATAATAAAAGAAAGGTGGATATAGTCCTGAGAGCAAAGAGGGACCATTAAACTGATCAGTTAAATTGGCTGCCAAAGAAATCTGTGGCAAATATCTTCCATATCTTTATCCTCTGCCCGACTTCTCATGAATCTTATTAAAAGTCTACTGCTTGGATTCAGTATTTGTTCAAAATGTTTTTCTTCAAAAAGCTTCTGTACCATTCTGGGCATGCTAGGCTTTTAAAGGATTTAACAACACTGGAAGAGATCCTTTGGTTACCTTGCATTATTTTTTAAAGAGAAAGTGTGATCCCTATCTGCTCCTATCCGATCTGGTGAATACTTCTGCAGATTTTATTTTAAAATCCTTAGAAAAAAATAGCCCAGACTATAAATCTGTAGAATGATAAATGGAGTAGGCCTATCATATCTACTTACCTCTTACAGCAAGCGATCTGTATCTCACCAGTAGACACAGACAAAATAAAACTAGTCACGCTCTCACTTTTTCAAATATATAGAAATACATGTGATTAGAACATACAGAAGGAAATACTCATCCAATAAATCATTATTTTGCAGTCATATGTGCAAAACAATACATTTTCATGTCTTCCAACTTCCTGTGGCCCAGCTGTCTGGTTAGGAGAGATCCCTAAGTAATGGATGCTCTTTCCCATGACAGTGTTACTGAGGACACTGGTGTCAGAAGTACCACATTGATTACATGACCCCAGCAGCTCCTTTCTACAGAACTGACCAGGATGATGTGGGATTTAGCTATGTGGACACAGCTGCTCTTGACACTCCAATTATACATTACAGAGTCTTGTGGCCTGTCAGCTTCTGACTGCACATGATAAAGGCAGAAATATTCTCTTGCCTGGGTTGACTCCATGGCCCATTGGCTCCAAAATTTTGAGCAGCAGATCACCAGTATGCTTGCCTACGTGCATGATCACACTTGTGTGATTGGTAGACCCTTCCTTTGGATTCAATCTGGGAAGAAGATGTAAGATGTATGTAAGATGGATATAAGCTTGAATACTTAAAGTCCTTCCAATTTGGTGAATCTGTATTTGGCCACAAAGGGCAAAGTTTTTAATATGTCACCCTCCCAGTAAGGGTAATTGAAAGGTCACTACATTGGAGGTGGGTGGCTATGATAAATTTAAATAATAAATAAAAAAATAAATTATACATCTCTTTGATGAAGGTCAGAGGCTTGGAGCGGTTCAGTTTCAGATTTCCTCTGCATTTCCTGCAGTGAAAGCCAAGAAGAGTGACCACCTAAGGTTGGAAGAAGACCATTGCTTGTGGTGGGAAAATAATTTGCCAATCCTGCTTTCACCCCCACTATCCCATTTACCCTTTCCATGGTGGTAAGAATGACATTGCTTACACTCCAGCCAACAGCTGGCCAGATATCCTCTTCATTTTTTTCTGAAGCAGTCCTCACAGCAGTCTACAGTGAGATGGCTATTGTGGTAGCCTGTAGGTCTATAAGGTCCTTCAAATCTCCGTATAATATGTTGCCCTGAGGATCTGCCCTGAGTGATGGCTACAGAGCAGCTAGATATAGGAAGTAACCCTATAAGGGCAGAAATGGATGGTGACAAGTGGACTTTGCGTCAATGTGCCCCCTATTCTCATAATCTACTCAAAGGGGTTACTTCCTTTCAGCTAAGGCTCTGGGTGGCTTACTGTTTGCCTTTGGTGGATAATCCACAAAGGGCTAAACAGTGCCCATCTTCAATTGTGAATGAAAGACATCTTAATTTATCAGTTTGGTAAACAGGAAAAGTCAGAATCTGAATATGTTGTTTGAATTATCAGTAATACAAGCATGGGTATTTGTGATCTATTAAAATGTGTTTAAAAGAAAGAGATGCTTCAATTGAGTGACAATTTCCCCTAACCTGTATTTTTGGAAGCCAGCTTCATCTTCCCATCCATTAAAAACCTGAGGCTGTCTGTTACACTGGGAAAAGCATTTATTTTTCCAATCGTGCATGGCTAAATTAGGGTTTGCAAACTGTACTGTAAGGTATACACATAGTCACAAACACACATAAGACAACACACAATTATTTCCCAGTTCATGAAATGTGCTTTTCCTATACTGGTAAATCTGAGGGTGAAGAAAATATTCTGCTCATCTGGGAACATTTTTTTTCAGCTACCACTGATGACTCCTGCTTCCCTTGAGAGGTGTGTAGACAAAGGATGGTTTGAAGATAGAGTTTCTCATTTGCTGTTGTATTCACCACAAGATACCTTATGCCTTTGGCACTGAAAAAGGGGTTTTTTTTTGCCACCACTCTCTCTCCAAATTGAAGCTTGGAGGGATTAGAAGAAGAAAAAAAAAAGGGGGGGGGGAGCTAAAAAGAAATGTGATTGTATCAGAATCGATTAAGCCTGCTGTAATTCTCATTCACTGATGACAGACTTTTATCTCAGAATGAGTTTTCCTGAAACATTTAAGAAAAAGTCTTAGCACTTTTAATAAGTCAGACCTCAACATTTCTGTCTTTTATTCTTTGACTTTCAAAACTAGAGTGAGAAAGAAGGCTAAATTAATAAATAGAGGGAAACAGCAGACAGAAAAGATTGGCTATTGGGATGAATACTTTGATTAGGTTTAGGGCAAGCAACAGAAGAATATAAAGGTTCTAACTAATTCACACTAACAAATCTGAAGAACAACACAGTGGCCAACAGATTGAAAGAGGTCAGTCTAAATACCAATACCAAAAAAAGGAGACTTTACAGAGTCTGCAAACTATTGTACAATATCCTTAATTTCAGACATTAGCAAAATAATATTTAGGATCATCCAGAACAGATTAGAACCATGCATGGAAAGATGTTCAAGGTGGCTTTAGAAAAGGCTGAGGAACATGAGACATTATTGCTGATGCCCTCTGGATAATTGAGAAAGCCACAGAATGCCAAAAAGTCAGTATGGGCTCCATTTATTATAGAAAAGCCTTTGACGGTGTCAATCATGTCAAGATGCACAATGTGCTTAGAAAAATGGGGATTTCAGAACATCTCATTGTTCTCATGCAAAATCCAAATGTACCTCAGAAAGTCACAGTATGGACAGAACACAATGAAACAGACTGGCTCCAGGTTGGCAAAAGAGTGAGGCAAGATTATATATACTCCTCTTATCTGTTCAACCTATATGCTGAATATATATTGAGCGAAGCTAGATTGGAAAAAGATGAGTGGGATTTTAACACTGGAGGAGGAAACATCAATAACCTGTACTTGGCTGATGACAAAAGCTAATAATTTACATGGTGTTTAACAGAGGTATTTCAGAGAAAACAACAACTGATGTTCCTTCAAGTGGACCATACAAGGTTTTCTTCTTCTTTTGCTTTCATAGATATAGGTCAGCTTTTGAAAGTTATATCTGATTTTTCATTTATGAGGTCAAAATATTGTTTAGCCTGGCTTTGGTGGAGAGAAGAAGGCTGCCATTATCTTCAGCAACATACAAGTAATGATAAAGAAGAGCTTTTGTTCCATCAAAGGCTCTTCCTGCTGCTTCTGCAGCAACTGGAAAGATGCTCTAGGTTGGAGCATTGAAGGTCTTGGGTTCAGGAAACCCTCATGCTGCAGTACCTTTAGTGGCCTAGGAACTGGGCCACTTCAGGTATATATCTGTTTCCAGGGGCTGGTTTTTATTTTATTTTTTTCTAGACAAAAGTGGGACCTGCAAGCAACTTCCCCTTAATGCTTCTGATATCGCAGCACTCTGGGATACCCTGCTTGTTGAGTTGGATTCCTTATCTGAAGAAAAAAAAGTGCAGGATCAAGTTGGAAATTGGAGGAGGAGTTTAAGGGGAAACTGAGAAATACAGGAGGAATGAGAGAAGGAAAGTAAGAAGCTGGGTTAAACAGTGGATAGGACATTGCAGCAGTTGATGGAGATGAACACTTCCGGAGTTCTTATGATCCCACAATTAGCTTCCAATAAATCACTGAAGGAGCAAGAAACTTGAAAGGGCAAGATATGAGACACAGTGGCAGCTTGAAACAGAGATTTTGGAGGAGTAGAACTTCCCCTGCATTATATACACACATACATTGTAAAGGATGAAGCAGGACATGCAAAAATCAGCATTTTCCCAGGTAAAGAGAATGCCAGTTGTCACCCAAGGCCACCCTAGGGAATGGCGAAACAAGCCTACATAAGGGTATTGATTTCTGTGTCCTGTAGTGGACACAGTGGACTAATGTTCTATGCACAGATACCTTCATCCTTGCCTGCAATAGAGAGACAGATCTTGTCAGGTCATTACTGTGGATCTTCTGCTAAGTAAACCAGGTGCAGAATAGCGGACTAAGTGTCTGGAAAACCAAGATTTGCATCCATGTCTGTCATTGCTACTTAAATCATCAGCATCTTCAATAAAAAAAAAAGACACTCTAAATCTCCGTACATAAATCAATGCAAATCTTCAACACTTCTGGAGTTCTTATGATCCCACAATTAGCTTCCAATAAATCTTTGATTACCAGCTTAAGCTATAGATTGGAACCCAGGGTGAAGAGCAGCTGTCTCCTGCTCTTGACTCTGACACTTGCAACACAACATTAAAAAGTTACAAATACTGAAGAAAACTAAGGCAGTGCCTATTTATTATTGATTTGGTATCTACATATGTATGTATTGCATTTGTCACTCACTCCTCTTCCAAAGTACTCGGTGTATTTTACCATTCTCCATTTTACCTTCATAATCATTTTGTGAGTAGATTCACCAGGAAGATAGTGACTGGGCCCAAGTTTCTCAGAAAGTTTCATAGAGGAGAGGTAATGTTTGAATCTAGATCTTTCTAGTCCTCATGTGATGTTCTAACTACTCTTCCCCAATTTAATACCTTCTTGATATGTTGGTGGGGGTGTTGACAGGGAGGTCAATGATGTCAAAATAGTGACTAAAACTGGGCAATTGAAGCCCCATCGTGTCCCTTTTTATATTCGTATGATATCTGCAGTACACATTATGAAGGAGTGGGGCTTTGTCTGGCTGGGCCCACTGTTTTGACTTCATTGTCTGCCCCTGTGGACATCCCTGTGTGTTGGGACTAAAAATCCCAGAATTATCAAGGAACATGGCCAATTCTATTGTAGGAAGTCACCAAGATGACCTTGGAGAAAGCAGCCGGAAGCTATTAAAACAACAGCAGGTACAGAAAAAGCAAGTGTTAAGTCCAGAAGGGCAAGAAAGTATTAGAAAGAGACTCAGACTGACTTTTTCTGATTACCTGGGATATAAGAAGGAGGGAAGGGAAAAGGGACTTGCAAGATTCAGTGAAGCATCCTTATCTGGCCTACCTAGTAGAGTTGATGATTGTCCCAAAACATTTGAAAGGCACTAAATTGAGATTATTCTAACCCCTAATCTCCAGTGGTGGTTCCAATGCCTCATAAATGCTAGAAGTCTTGGCTTTCATGTTAGATGAAGAAAACATAATGGTCTACCTTGCTCTCTGGGAAATTGTAGTTAATTGGAACAAACAATTCTGATTTAAATGGCTCAGTGATCTTTATGTGTGTGTCTGTGTGTGAGGCAGCTTATGGTGTCCTCAAACAAATTGAGTAAGTGCTGTTACTCTAGTCATAACCAGATGGACTGTTGCTGCCAATGCAGCTGCTGGAAGCTATGGCTGCTGATTACGCCATTAGTAGTGGGCAACAGAAACAATAATGTATGGAAATGTGGCTTCTAGTTTCCCCTGTTTTCTTCTCCTGTGGGATAAGTTTTGGTTTATCTGCCTCCTTCTCAGGTTACTTTAGATGGTCCTTTTTAGTGGTGTTTCTTGTTTTCTCCTTTTTCATGCCTGAAGCCTCCCTGGCTCCTCTCACTTTCAGATCTGAAAAAGGGGAGATCCCACTGAAGAGATCCTACGGCCTATAACCCAAAAGCTCACACACATTGAATGACAGTAAATGCAAGAACATGGGGGTCCAGCACAATGAATTTCATTGAACTTTTCTTCTCTTTTGGTACAGAATTTTTTTTTTAAAAAAAGTGAAAATGATTCCCTTAATCCCCTCACCATCCAATTGAAGAAAAAATGTTGGGGGCGGGGAGGAATGCAGAAGACATTTTCAGCATCTCCTCGGTCTTTTCATTGTGTACATGATGTTTGGTTTGGATCAGAAGAAATACATATTGTAGATGCTCAGATGCTTTACGGTAAGGATCCTTGGAGGGCAGCTGAACAATGGGGCTTGATGTGATCTATCCTCCCTCTAGAATTTACCTTCCCAGTTATGATGTAAATGGCTGTAATCCATTGAACTGAGCAAACTAGCAGTCATTTTGCATCTAATTTGGGCCATTCTGGAGCATCTTGGCTCTTTAGACTTCACAAGGGAGTCCCAGTGCAAACAATTAAAAGAAATCAGGGAATCTCTACCCTCTAATTGAACTCCATTAATTCAAGGCAGGCCCATGAGTCACCCTACAGAGCATGCCAGACATGCAATTACTACATTGTTATTGGCAATTATTAACATCATTATTATCAGTGGCTAGAGGAACACTATTGTCTATAGCCCTAAATCCATTGTGAGTTTTTAGGAAAGGAGTCTTGATGGTGGTAGTGAGTGTTTAGGGTAAAAGGTTCCATGGCAATGTCCCTGAAATGGACAGAAGTTTGAAAGGGGCCAAATTCCTGCTAAGAAATAATTAAGGAAGTGTCTGAACTTAAAAGAGCAAACATTGCAATGTGGTCTTTATTTTGCAGCCTTATTGGTGATGGAATGTACAGGCTTGGCCATTTCAGAAAGCATGACATAACAGAAGTGGAAAAAAGGCTGAAAAGTGAACAGCATGATAAACGAGATGAAGACCCTCATCAAAGAGTTGCTTGAGGCTGATGATGTCACCCAGTAACATTGCTATCTGGGTGGATCAAAGTGATTTAAAGCAAGAGATGGGATTAATAAATAGAACATGAAAGATCAGAAAATAAAAATGTACAAACATTTAATTTGTTTCCTTCCTGTTTTTCTCTTAGGGCAAAAAATTACATGCTGATGGTTTTCAAAACGAAGTGGGCATTTATTAGTATGGGCAAAATCATTAAAGTATGTTTGGAAGTGAGTGGCAACTTCCTGGGTGTTGTAAGTTGCTTTGAACTTGGTTCAGTGAAAAGTAGAGGGCAAAGTGTTAATGACCACAACAAATAAGACGCCAGGATAGAAGTGGCTGAAATTGGGGAGAGTACATAGGTAGCCCCCCTCCCACTCATATTGCTACAATTCACAAGTTACAAGAGGAGCACCATGCTATGACTCCCCAACAGTTGTTAGGCTCCTGTTAAATGAAGTTCAGTGCTCTTCGAAATGAGCAGTAAATCTATGTTCAAAAGGAGCCTGAGAGCAGGTTTAGCACTCTTTCAGAAAGGCCCTAAACCCATGCTTAAATATGGCCTCCCCTCCACCCCTCAAAAACTGAGTGGGACTGGGAGGAGAAACAGCTGACATTCCACTACTCTGCCAGAGCTGGTTAGCCATTACCTATATGTGTGTTGGGGGAGGGAAGAAAATGGGGTGAGACAAGAGTTTAATTTCCAGCACCCACAGCATTCAGCCTAAAGTCTTCCCAATCAAACTTGTCCTCATAAAGAAGCTTGTCCTAATTAAAATCAAACAAAAAGAAACACATACTTTTATGAGTCATCTTATATTTTCCTAAAATATAACCCTAAAAGGAAGCCACCAACTTTTCTTTTTTAAGAAAATCTTTTGTTGTCCATCTTTCTCTTGCCTTTTGCTCTTTGAACTTTCATTTATATCCTCTAGCTAATGAGCTCATTGGCAGAAGTGTCCCGGGTGGTCACTAAAATCAAGATGGCAGCCACAGCTGTGCAATCAAAGCCACGCCTCCTTTTTTACATGGTTCACACTGCAGATAAAAAAGGGAGTGGCTTCACTTGCATGGACATGGCTGCCATCTTGACTTTGGAGACCTCCTCCCATGAACACCACACCCCTGTTTATCGGGGTGACCCAGCAGTCTTTCCTTTTACTTCTTGATGGAATAGCCACAAGTCTTTGTTCCAAGCCCACCAGTGGTTTTCTTCTTATCCCTTGGGTTCACTATTAGAAGGCAATAATAATAGTAAGAGTAAGAATAATAGTAAGAGTAATATTTTTAGGTATCCTACATCCTAGGCCTCCCTTATTTTTTAAAAAATAGATTAAAAAGGAGATAAAAACTAATACAAACTAATATAAAGAAAGAGGAAAAGAGAAAAAGAAAGAAACCAACGAGAAAGTGAAAAATGCAAGAGAACAAAAAAACTTAACGAAAAATGGAAAAGAAAGAAAAAAGATAAAAAGAAGTGGCTTCCAATATTCTTCACAACAGTTATAAATACAATTACATTTTAACCTCTCTTTCTAAAGTTACATCATAATACTCTTCTTTCTATAATCTATCCTATCTAAACATCAAAGCCATAAATCACAAGTTCATTTTTTTCCCCTTAGGCACGAAAGCCAGCTGGGTGACTTTGGGCCAGTCCCTCTCTCTCAGCCCAACCCACCTTACAAGGTTGTTGTGGAGAGAATAGGAGGCAGGAATATTAAGATATGTTCATATAATAATAATAATACATCCAGCAATGATAACTTTAACACCATCAAACAACAACATCTGCCTATTCCACGTCCTTGGGAAGGACTCAATAGGCAGATAAAAATGCCAAATCCTGTCTAAACATCTGGCTGACTGTGCAACCAACAATAATATATTTAGCTATCTTACATCCTTAGGAAGTATCCCATAGTCAGCCTCTGAATGAGGACCTGTGGTGGGTTAGATGTTCCTGTGAGTGTCTCTGCAAGCAGGGACAGAACCGTGGTGAAGATTGGGGGCCAGTCAGTGAGTTCCAGCCAACAAAATTCTCTCCAGAGAAGGAGAGATCAAAAGATCTCCCACTTGTCCTCCTCATGAGGAGACGGCAGGAATTGAGTTTCTTGCAGTCAATTGTGGGATGAGTGGCTTGGAAGCCGAGGGATTGCCATCATGCTCAAAACCACTATGCAGCCTTTATGGGCACTTGACCCATAAGAACCTCACTTTGTTAAATATTTTCAGATATAATTAATTTACAACTTAAGAATGATCTTCCAAGTGGCAGGAAAGAATAAGACACTTGGTGAGTTGTCTTCTTTTTGGAATTGGGGGGGAACAAACCTCTCTTAAAAGATTTTGACTTAAAAGCGAAAAGGTTAACAAGATAGTGATTTAAGAAAGTTTAAAGCAGATAAAGGGGACCGTAATTTTTAAAAACAGAAGATTTTTTTTTCTTTGACAAAAGTGCCTTTGAAATTAATAAAATTAACTAGACAAACAGTCTCTTCGTGAGAATGTTGATTGTTTATTAAGTAGATAATTGGTGGATTTTCCTAAATAAGAAGATAAGGGTAATATGAGCCAGACTGTGTGACTGTAGCTATGGAAAGCTCATTGGAACTAAAGTGTTAAAGGCAGAGAAAAGTAAAAAAAAAAAGATGAAAAGTTTTGGCACTATTCACCATGGAGGAATGGTTGGTGAAACTGACAGATCTTGCTGAGATGGACAAACTAACTTCTCTGATTAGAGAAAGGTCATTATTGACATTCATCAATGATTGGAAACCTCTTATGGAATTTTTGAGTAAAAAAGAACATGATTTGGTGACTTATCGTTTTGATGATTAGAAAGAATAGGTTGTAGAATGAAGGGAACTGTGATATAATAAGAGAGAATATAATGAGAGAGAAGTTTGATTAGAATTGTATGTATAACTGCCAAGAGGAAAATCGGAAGCCATTTCTTTATATTTCTTTTCATGTTTTCTGGTGTTTTTTTTCTAACTCCTTTTTTCTTTGTCATTTTTTCCCTTTCCTCTTTCACATTTACTATATTTTTTCTTTGAATGTACTTCTTATTATATATGTAAAATCTTTTAATGAAAACTATTCTTTTTAAATAAAGGAAGTATCCCAAAGCAAAAGTGCCAAATCTATCTGGTGTGTAAATAACAACAGTAGTAGTAGTAGTAGTAGTAGTAGTAGTAGTAATAATAATAATAATAATAATAATAATAACAACAACAACAACAACAACAACAACAACAACTGCACTACCATCCCCACAAACCACAAGAAGAGGCTTAAAAAAAATAAAACCCTCTATTTTTCTCTTGCATTCTCTTCTGTTAAATTTTTGGAGTCCTACACTGAGATTCCATATCAGTACACATACACTCTGCAGTTTCAAAGAATATCTCCAGCAAATCTACTTTCTCTTGCCATTGTTTCCAAGTTGCTCATCACTCTCGCTTTCAATAGCATCCTCTCACTCCCTTCTCCCCCGCCCCCAACCCCCCACCTGAAAAGCCGCCTGCTTTACTGTTGATTATTTCCCCTGCCTGTTCGCTGGAGAAGTGATTGTTGTGAAATGGTGGGGAAGGGCGAGCACTTAAATGAAATAAAAGAAAATTAGTTTTTAAGGGGCACAAATTGGATGGAATAGGGCCCTTAAGGATAACCAGTTGGCAAGCATTCAGTTGTACTCTTGCTGGCCTGCTTGTGTTTATTAAATATTCTTATTGACTTCTGTTTCCCTCAGTGTTTCACATTCTGGAGCAGATAAAATTATAGCCAAGGAATATTGTGTTTGGAGATGCTGAGTGTCATTTGAGAAATGAGCGTGCTTGGGAGAGAAGTGTTTTTCTTTCGTGCCAATTGCACAGGCAGTTCTGTCATCTTGGGCGATGAGTGAGTGTGGATGTGGATGTGAAAATAATGGGCCCCTTATTAACCATGCAATTACAGTTACGTTTGCTTCTATAATCTGAATGGAAAAGGAACAAGGCGACAGGGGACAAAGCTTCAACTTCTCCCAATTCCAGTGTGAGGAACCTAATCTGATTCATGCTTCCCACACTGGAAAATTTGAAAACAAAATTCCTGGGCTTTTGCAGAGTTACAGTTGGGCTAGAAGACCACCAAGGATTCTATGATTCATTCTGATCTCCCATATCAAATGGGTGGGCTGTAAAGGTATCCTTTGCCTTTCTGTTTAGGCAAGTATAAAATGTGGAAAGTTGAGAGAAAAAGCAGGTTAACAAGTTCACATGAAACTTGACTAAGCTCTGAGTAGTAGCTTGTTGTTAAGGTGTTGTGGGAATTCGGGAGGTTATTGCGTCAACCAGGTTATTACGTTAAGCATCATACAGTTCATTCACTTGGACGCTGCAGTTATACAAACATGGCAACTGTGTTTTGTGAACTCGAGTTTAGTGCATTGTGTGAACCCTGCTAGCCTGTCATATTTGAAATGGGGGTAGCCTCACAATAAAACAAACTTTAATTTAATTTTAGGATCAAGCGAATAAAAATCAGATGAATGATATGCAAAAGTAGGAATCTATAGCAGTCATTCCTTTGATTGCCCCAGTTAAAAGTTTATAATATTTGGAAGCTTTTGAATGTCTTAATGCTCATCTTCAGCCATACGGTTGAAAGCCAGAGAAATGGAGCAGGGAAATTGTGGTTGATATTACAAGCTGTTCTTGAGTGAGGTGAGAAAGGCTCTCAAGGAATGCAATTTAGATGTTATCTGGTACAGTGCTAAGTGGCGTCAAACTGTTGCAAATGCTTTCTCTAAGGATATGAAGATATTGCACCATTTTCTTTTCTAGAGCCCCCATTTCTGGACAAAAAATGAAATACAGTTAACAAGAGCACTTTCCATATATTAATTTTCCTTTCTGGTAACAATAAGCATTACTCTTATGGGGCTTGTCTAAAGGGGCTACATCCAGGCTTTGATGACTCTGGAGATCAAATTATAAATTTGGGAGCTTTGTCATCTGCACTCCTTTGCTTTGCTCTTGTAGCTCCTGCAGAGAGGACATAAGAAGACCTCTTCAGCATTCAACCCAAGACTTAACTGATCCAGCCTTCAGTTCCATACTGGTCACCTACATGTCTGTCAGAACCCAACAAGTAGGATATGCTTATATTCACAGTCTCCAGCTTCTGTTACTAATCACTGCTGGTTTTATCTTTCATTAATTTCTCTAATCCCCAAATGGATGATCACCACTCTTGTGTAGCACATACTGTGCTTTGAGAGTATGGTCTATGAACATGACCTTCATTTTGCTTTCTTCTGACTCACCCAACGTTTAGTATCATTGAATAACTCCAGGTTCTAATGTTATGAAACTTCTATCAAGGCCTTCTTATCTCAAAAACCTCGAGAACTTTGTGTTAAAATGTTTCCTATGAGGAGTTGCCCCAGTTCCCCAAATAACCCCCCCCCTTCTTAGGCCACATTAGAACATCACTTGTGCTTTGAGAAGACATGACACCATTCACCATTTATATCCTATACCTATTTCCAACCAAGACAAGAACTGAAGGATAAAGTGTGTTCTGCTTAATCAGCCACGGAAAAGGTTTTACATTCCATATTTTTGATTTCCTACCTTTTAAAAACAAGGAATAAATTATTTAGCTATGTTGTGGCCCAGCTGAGGTCTACCCAGTTGGATATCATGATTTATGCTCTGTCTCATGATCCTAGGGAATCTGGGACCCTTAAGTACATTTAAATTAGGATCATTACCTGGATGTGAACTCCATCACAATTGGACAATGTAAACGTGCCAACATGTGGTGAATGTAGATACTTAACTCAGCCTAAACGTGTTCAGAATGTGGCTGTGGCTTGGTGCAATATTTTCACAGTTTGCTACCATATTGCTTTTGCTCGTGTTCTGCATTCTTTGGAAAAAGGAACTCCATTATTTCTCTTGATCTCGATCCCTACCCTCAAATTTTGCAGCAGGACAAGGGCTGCTAAAAGCCTGTTTCCCCCCCCCCCCCACCTCCTGAGACAAAGAACCAAGATGGGCAACTTCCAGATTGTGTCCCCACTGTACCTTAAATACCCTACATTGTATTTATACAATGTACCACCCATACTGGAGTCCATGAAACAAAGGAGTTCATAAGTGATCTTTTTTCTCCTATAACATTAGGTGACATTTCATATTATCAGTTGAAATCATGGTGTTCTGCATTTTCCTCCTTAAGAAGTGTGTGTGTGTGTGTGTGTGTGTGTGTGTGTGTTAAGAGAAGCGGGAAAAGGAAGAAGTGGGAAATGACCATGTCTGAGCCACTCTATGATTCTTTAACTGAAACAAAGCAAAATTGTGCAAGAAAAAGATGGCTGGAGCCAGATGCTAGGGACATTTTATAGCAAAGGGTTCCTAATGGTATTTTCCATCTGCTGTCTCCCAGTCATTGTTGGAGGCAGGACGTTGGTCTAGATGGCTCTTTTTCCTAATCCAGTAGACCTGTTTTAATGATGCCTGCAGTCTAGAGAACTTGTTCCACTAATGCAGCAGAAAAGAGGTTAGAGAGATAGCAGAAATTTCTGATGCATGGATGATTTGATGACAGAAAGATTTTCCACAGCAAGGTCTTGGTTTTTATTTAGCACCTAACTGGACCAGATCCTCATCAAGTATTCTGCAACTTGGGAAGACACAGCCTGGAAGACATTCACTTCTGCCTGGCTCCAGGGACTTAGATGTATTTCGTGGATGTGATCAGTATCTACAGTGCTTAATAATTAATAAGGGCATCTGCTGCAGGGAAATAATATTGACTCAAACAACTTTAACTGCTCCGAACAGAATTTTGAAAGAGGGAAACTCAAGCAGGGCTCCTGTTCTTACTTTTAGAGAGGACCAGCTCCTTCTCAACTGAGCTTCCCACAAACTCTAGATCTCTTAGGACTGAGCATCCTTGAAATGTGAGCAATGTTCTGACAAGGACAATGCAAAGCCCTAGTCCCTAACATGGCTAAACACTTGCCATGCCCTGGGTAAGTGGTAAACCAAAGAAGTCAGAACCACACCATTTCAGAAAGGCATCTTTAATGCTAGCCAGGGATAAAAATGTAATCTTGAAAACTGTAAAAGTAAATTCCCAGGGAGACTTATAGCAAGCCACTTAAGACAGAGTCTTATTGAATTGTTTCCTTCCTTCAGCCCCCACCACAGGGTTATCCACAAGGTATGTTTAAAAAAAGTTCAAGATGGTGCCCCTGATGATGCAATCAAAACTCTGGCCGTCTTTTAATGTGCATCACAGAGCTTTGATTGCATCACTGGGGCCACCATCTTGACTTTTTTTACCATAACCTGTGGACACCCCTGCCCCATGTCTGGGCTAGACTGCTTGTTCTCATACCAACTGAAATTCTTCTCTGTCTACTTCCCATAGTCTTTCAAAACTCTGGAAATAAATCTACTGCAATTCTGAAATGGAACCCAAGGGCTAGCTCACCTGTCATACTAAATCCATATCTTTACCTTTATGGATTGTCTGGACCCTTTTCAATCTGGATTCAGATCTTGTCATGGAGCTGAAACTGCATTAATCATTCTTGTGAATGATGTGTGGTAGGAACTGGATTAGACAGTCCAACTTTTCTGGCCCTTCTGGACCTCTTGGTAATCTTTGATGTCGTTAGTCATGGTATTCTTCTGGATAGTCTGTAAATATCAACAAAATCAGAACGGAGGAGAGGGTCAAGTGGAACAAGATTCTTGGATTCATAACTATCCTCAAGTGTGGTGTCAATAGACATTTTCACTGGTAAGCAAACATAGCCACGTTAATCTATTAAAGAGTCAGCTAGAACACATGGGAACAGAAAAAGAGATCCAACCTAGAACATGTCTCCTGAGACCAATCACTGCTTTGCACAGAGGCTGAGAGCACGAATGGTTGCTAGAAACCTGCTGCTAAGATACTTCCTTCCTCCTGGCTGACCTGTCTCATCTGCTAAATCCATCTTTGGAGCATTGGATCAATTTTCCCTATGGACAAAATGTAAAGCAGCTTTATGGTGCAGGCAAGCATTGGTGCATGTCCCCCCCCCCTTTTTTTTTTTTTTTACCAAGGTGTACCTATTTCTCTACTCTGGTGACCTTCTGTGGGCATAAGAGCGCATGAAATTTTTCTGACCCAAAGAACTTTTCTTTTAAAGGACAGGGGAGCTGCATATGTTAGTATGAAAGACAAGGGTATTTGAGTACCAAGTGTGTGATTCAGTGCTACATTTGCTTTGTGAACAGCAGCATGAGGAATTAAAGAAAAAAAATGATATCTTGGCGCCATGTGCAAATGGAATGAGACCTCCTAAGGTGCAATCACAGCAGGAGAAACCTAGTCACTTCCCCTGATGAGCCAATGAATGATTTTTAACATATGACATGGATAAATTAATTGCTAGTATTTACTAATAATGACATTTCTGACATTTTCTTAAAAGCATGTGACATGCGAGCACCCAGGGGTCTTCTCTTCCACTGGAGGATGGAGAAAGATGTCTCTCCTGCTCAGTTCAGAGAAAATACAGAATCACTGTTTTTCCTTTAAGTGTCATGTTCATCCACTCCATAACAGTCTCTCAGTTATTAATATAGATTTAACATTTCTGTAAGGTTCAGAAATCCAGAATTTTGCACAGAAAACAAAAATTCAAATCCATGGCAGCACCACCTTGTTTTTTTCTTGAGTGATCCTGGATGCAAATAAGTGGGTGAAAGAAGCTGGTGAGAAAAGTGGTGGAAATAATGGAATGAGTGGGGTACGCATTCATTCAGGAAAAAAAAAATCCCATTCTTAATGAACATGCTTGGCGACAAAGGAAGATAAATAATGTGGAGGGTTGTTATGGCAGTTGCCAGACACTTTCCCCCCTCTGACTTTTTAAGTTTTTATAAACAAACAAACAAATGAACAAATAAAACAAACTAGAAGCTGAATGTGGCCAAACAAAGCACCAGCTTCTAGCATTGCTGCTTTTGTCAATACCGCCTTTGAAAATAATAATAAAAAATGTTGCACAGCTACAGCATCCAGAGAGACTATGACTGGGTGGTGGAGGACAGAGAGCAACCTTACCAGTTGACCATCTCGTCTTGGTACTTGGGCGTTCATCATACCTCCTGTGACAGCTATTTTGTGAAAAAGCCAGACTCTGTTTTGTCTAAGTGCAATTCCAGATGTTTCTGCTGGCCCCAAAAGGATTATCTGGCCCTATTGCAAAGAGTCAAAGCTTCAGTCATTGCTTTCATTGTATAATCTTGGTTGTCCTCTAGTCTAGCCCTCAGTGACAATCTTGAAAACTTGGATACATTTCTGGACACACCTTTTCTCTGCCTTCTGAGGAATAAATAATGGTATGATATTACCATCACAGCTTCCTTTCAGACCAAGTTTCTGCTCACCTCCTTTACATTATATTTTCTCCATGAGTGAATGATTTCCATAATTACTGAATGTTGGAGTGTAGTTTGAATTAGTGGTTCAGTGTATCTTGAGTGGTGAAGATGTACTAAAAATCCATAGTTGAAATGCTTGATTGGTATGCTCATTTGGGGAGAAAAAAGGACTAGATGTATGGGGAAATAAAAATCTCCCTTAGCACAGTGATTTCAATATTTAAAGCTTGTGAAGAAAAAAGATTGAGTTTGACCTCTTTCTGAAAATACTCAAACTAATCTACATTTTGAGGCAATCAATCTTGTTTGTTTTAGAAATCTTGAACCCTCAAAACTGTTTTTGTTATCTGGACTGTGGTAGATCTTCAAGACTTTATGAGAAAAGCAGCAATTTAGAAAACAGAAAATACATTCAACTGCTGTGGTTTATTACATATGCTATGAACGTTATCTCTCTGAGACTACAGAGTTGCTCCTGGTTCCTAACTGGAAAAGACCTAAAATCTTCAAGCCCTAAATAAATATACTCATATAAACACAACAAAATCCAATGTTTTGTTGGAAGAAGATGACTTGGGTGCACTCTTTCCCCTTTTCATTTAAACTTGAGTCACCTGTTAAACATCTCTCCCAGGCACTGATTTAAAAGCTGGTAGTGGCTGGAAGACTAATTGGAGTTTACTGTAACGTGTTATGCTCTGGGCTACCACAGAACAGAATTCAAAACAGGCAGCTGGAGCAAAACAGAGCGGCTATTACATTTGAAGGTATGTGTTGTTGACCACATTGCACTAATCTTACCTCAGTTCCATTGTTTCTGACCCCAATTTACCAAGTCAGTTCTTTCTACAGAGTTTTAGTTGTTTAAAATCAAGCCATGTGAAAAACTGGGCCCTTCACTATGAAGTCCCTATAGTTTAAGATCTTTTGAGGTCCAGCAGGGTATTCCAACCAGTAAGCGATTAGGCTGGTGAAAGAAAACAAAGCCAGGTATTTTTATGGAGGTGGCTGATTTGGAGAACTCTTGTCCTATTTACTCAAGATTCAGCTGGGTTGAAAAAATTTTTTGTTTTTCATTTGAAAAGCGATCAACTTGGATCCCTGGAATTAGCATGACCACAAGTCTGACAGAGATCCACATTTAGTGATACCAGTGGAGGAGCTGTTTGGCCTGAGTGTGACTACTGAATGAGAAGCTCCTGGAACTGGTCTTCCTGAGCCTCAGAAAGTAAGTCCTGAGCCAGAAAATTGAGCTTGAATTGGCATCTGTAATCCCTGCACTCAGCTTCAGGAAGCATCCAGCATATTTGCCATCAAAGATATCACAACTCACTACTCCATTGTTTCACAATGTGTCATCGATATCCATCTCCAAATAATCTTAATTCAGACAGTGGTCCCCAATTCACCACAAAATTCTGAAATACCATACCTGACAAATGGGCCCATCTTTCATTAATCTTCTCCCTGAAAAGCAATGGACAGAATCCGCAAGCAAGGATTAGAAATCAAAGACAAACCATGGATTCTAAATCTGGTTAGTTGAGGACATGTGAGGGATCTATTTCAGATCATATAATTGAAACAATACCAACATCAACAACATGGAAGTTTCTTATAAATTCCTATCAATGACTGTGCATCAGCACCGTGACTTGTTCATAGTCAGCCAGAATTCATGGAAGTTCTGGCTGATTTTAGTTGATGGATTTTCCATTATACCTGCAAGATCAGAAATAAACCAGAGTTTAGTAAAGCTATAAGATTAACTTGGATTCATTCCTAAATTGAAGGCTTTCCAGAAACCTAAGATCCAGTTCTAGGATTTCACTTGTTGAGATAAATGCTTTCCACATTGTTCTTTCACTTTCTGTTGCTATGTGAAAGTTGCAGAAGCTTTATTACATCCTGTAATAAGATAGTCATCTCTTGTCAAGATGTTCGGGTTGTTTACTGCATTGAAACACGTGAAAACTTTTAAGAGAAGTGTAAAACCAGTGGAGAAATGAGTTCACATTTATTCAGGATTTGCAAATAAGCTTGATTTTTTTTTTTTTACTATATGTTTATTTTTCAAAATGCATAATATTGACAAAACCACCTAACTATACTTAAAAGCCCCCACAATTAAATGAAACAAACTTTAAACTTGGGGAAAAAAATAGAAAGCAGAAAGAAAGAAAGGAAAAGATTAAGATTAAAAAAAAAAAAACCCAAACTAAAAAGGATAGGAAAACATCTACCTTAGCTTGATTTGTATCCAAAGTTACAAAGATCAGATTCTTAGTTCCAAATTATGTGAAGAGACAATTTTGTTTAAATGTGTGAATTAATTTTGGTTGCTTTGCAACAGTAGAAGAAATAATAATAATAATAATAATAATAATAATAATAATAATAATAATGGAATAAGAAACAATTTGCAAAGCACACTGTGCTTGTCAATATTTATTTATTTTTACAATTTATATGCTGCCCTTCGAGAAGTAAATGTGCTAACCATTGTAAATTATAAAGTTGATTCCAAATGGCTAAGTGGAATTATTCATCCTTATAATGACTGCATAATAACTTCACCAACCTCAATGAAAATTTCAAGAGCAGCCTCTTCAGGTCCCTTGAATTTCATAGATAATAATTTGACCATTGATTTATGGCAGAGAAGGGAATTCTCCTCACAGATCACATTGAAGCGGCATTAACAGTAATAATGTTAACATCATTTAAAATGATCATAAAATAATGCATTCCCTGTACATTTTATTACATAGCTAGTCTCCAGCTGCCCTGATGGACACATTAAATAAAACCAGGATAATAAATCATTGTAGTCTGTCCCCAGTGATTCCTTGCTTCTACTTTAGGATTAGTTTCTCATACCTAATTTGTTGAAACTTCTAAATCTTGGCTCATTTGCCAACATTTACTAGCATGCAACTTCAGCAAAGTACAGTCTTTTCAGTGAACTTTTCAGACCACAAACTTTAGAGTCTGAATTTTTGTAATGTGAACTTTCTTCTGGGGAAATAGCCGACTTGCGGGTATTATAAATTGCTAATAGGGCTTCCTATCTCTCAATCCTTTGCACGTCATTCCTTTCTACAACAGCCCAATCAGATCTTTGGAGAAATGTCAATAGACATTTACCATCTAGCCGGGCTAACTTTTTATTTAGTTCAATCGATAATCCCGCCTGGGTTCAAGAATGGAAACTTATGTCTGATTTAAGGGATGAACTATAAAAAGAAATCAAAACATCTATTGCCAGGTGCCAGGCTCAGGGCTGTGAAATAATACTTTGATGTGGAATGATGCAATTTTGAACCCCCAGGAAAACAGTTTATCACCAAGTGGGAAGATAAGTAGCTAATGACTGAATGGCGAAAAAACTTGCATTTTCTGTAGAACCAACTGTTAGGAGTTTTGACAGGGTGGAAAAATGGAAGCACCGCGAAGTGTTGGCACCTCGCTTGAAATGGCTTTGCTCATCATTTTTAGTTTGTGGGACCTGATCCAGGTTACTTACCTACAGAACCAGAAGAAAGACTCTCCAGCTGGTTGTTAGGGCAAAACTCTGGAGTTCCTTGAAGCATGTGGTCAGGCCATTTCCTCATTGGATGGAAGTCTTGCTCATTTCTTCTCCCAATTCCTGAACGTGCACAGAATTTTTTTCTATGAATTATTGACTTTTCCAATTGAATTGGCCTTATCTCCACAGGTTTTATTTTATTTTGTTTTATTTTATTTAAATTTTGCAGAAACAAAATCGGTGTGAAAAACACTTGGAAGACTTAATGAACCCATTTAAACACACCCATCCAAAAGCAAAGATGGAGGAAGATCGTCCCAGTGGTGTCTTTGCTACTTTTTCTGTGGCCGTGGGAGACTGAAAATTATGTTAAAATCCCCCAGCCAGAAAAATACAGCCCCCAGGGACAAACAGGTTTCCCCCAACCCAAATTACTCAAATTACACAAAAGATTCTTCATCAGTGCAAAAAGCATAAAAAGTGATGTGACCGTGAGTTCTGCAGTTTCATGTTAGTCAACAGATAGGAAGCTCTAGGCTGATTGCCTGACTCACTAGAAAGTAACATTCCATTCCATCTAATTTTCTGAAATTATTATTATAAATAATAATAAAAAAAGCTAGCTTTCCAATCCCCTTCTAAAACCCCAATTCTGACTATATCTCGGGTGAAATATCCAGCCACCAAAATTCTTGAAAAACAAGTAAATCCCCCAAGGACTCTTTTCTTCTCTATTTAAACTTTTAAACATTTATCAAAAGGCAGGCTATAAATATCTGAATGAAGGAATGAATGGATAGAAGAATAAATAAATAAAACATAGCCACCAGCTACCTTGCACATTTCCTTAAATAATTGGCCTTTCAGCATGGTGTGTGGTTTCACAGTTACCTTTTTAACATCACCCCAAACAAGTGCTCCAAACTGCTTTTTTTTTTTTTAACCAATGTCTAATCTTTCCACAAGTTCCCACAGAATCCATCTGTCAAAATAAAAGGTGAAGGATAAGCCGCGCATGGTAATAACTTGGGAGATTCCTGTGCAACTGTTTGAGAAGGAGGATGGATGGTTACTCCCGATTCCAAAATTTAAAAAGGAGAGAGTGGAATATCTTTGTTGTTCAAGTAAAAAAATGGGGGTGCAAAGCATTTGGGGGGCTGCCAGGGGAAACCCAAAAAGTTAAGATGACAGCTACAACTGCATGATCTCTTTTTTATGTGTGTTGTGCATGCAACACATGTGTTGCTGGGGCTTCAGTGGTGTGGCATGGCATGGCTGTCCCCTTAACTTTTGGATCCCCCCATATTCCCCATGGATGCCCCTGAAAGCAACATTTCTTGAAAGTGATTGAATGATTTCACACTCAGATTCAAAAAGATGCCTGTGTTCGATACCACAGGAGGAGGAAGAAAAAGAAAGCAAGCTTTTGAGTTCCAGAGATCAAAAGCTTGAAGTTTATTTGCATGGTTGTAAGGTAGCTTCCATAGTTGAAATTTATAATATCTTAGAGCAGTGTTTCTCAACCTTGGCAACTTTAAGATATGTGGACTTCAACTCCCAGGATTCCCCAGCCAGCCATGCTGGCTGGGGAATTCTGGGAGTTGAAGTCCACATATCTTAAAGTCACTAAGGTTGAGAAACACTGTCTTAGAGTGTCACTCAGCCACTGCTGTGACAGTCTAAAACCTATAGTCATTACTGATCAATCAGCCTCCAGTGATGGCTGGAAGATGCTACAAGTCTGTAAATCATGAGTGTGGAACTGGCTTAAGATTGCCTGTTGATAAGGCTTTTAGCGAGGAAACTGGAAATAGTAAATCACTGTGGTTGCAATCTGATACCTACTTCCTTTTTTTCAGAGGATATTTTGGTTATGGTTCCTGTAATGGAAGATAATGTAAGGCTAGATCTTCGTTCCATCAACAAGCAATACATTTTATGAAATTGAGATACATCTCACATTACGCCTCGAGTCTTCCCAAGGCTCGGGTTCTTTAATGGTTAAAGGTCTCCAGAAAAATAAACCAGAATATCTGGGTAATGTTGGCATTCATATCCAGCTGCCTTGGGTTGAGGATGATAACAATTATAATAGTAGGCACAGATTCTTCATCTGTTTCTTTAGTACAAGGTTGCAGTAACAGAATCTGAACTGAGATAGCTCTTGCATGACAGTTGTCTAGGCTGCAGAACTTCCTCCTGTCTCCCAAGGTCATCCCCACATATTATTACATGATCTAGCATACAAAAGCCTTTCTGAGTGGCTGAAATCGTGGCAGAAAGACAGTATGGCAATGAACCTCCTTGTAATAGCCCCACAGCATCTGGGAGAACCCACAACAATGTCAAAATGAAGTTGTGTGCATTATGACATCGTCCATCACACAAATAGTACATATTATGTATTGTGCATATAAATTGTGTTATTTGTTCAATGACATCATAATGTATGCAACGTCACTCACCTCCCTGACCAGGGAAGATCATGAGATTCACAAGATGGAAACTTGGTGGTATCATGCTCAAAATGTATGCAATGAACACCCAGTTAAACAAATAAATACACCTCCACTACTGAAGCCCTGTTGAGCAACACCTGTGTGGGGGAAAGAGGAGTGAACAAGAAACACCAGAATATTTATTTAATTGTGACATTTATATCCCTTCTTTCATAGAGAAGCTCATGGTGGTGCCCAACAATCCTGTGAGGTTCAGGATGCTATTGCTTTTCTTGGAGTAAAAGTGCAATATTTGGAGCAATTGATGTTACTTGTAAGTGGAGAATATCTTCTAAGAAGTAATGGTGGATGAGGGCTCTCATCTTTCAGGCAGCGCTTCTTGGCTCTCTGAACACAACTAGTTGGGTTCTGTGCAACCAGAGTGTCGCATGGGCAGATCCAGCCCCAGGGCTCTTCTGATATTCTAATGTTCTAACAAGGTTTCAAAGGAATATTCTCATTCTCAACACTATCTAGGTGTGCAGCAGAACAAATATTGCCCCAAGACTCCTGTTGTAATGAGAGCTGGGACCTAAAGGAGCTGAATGACTGAAATAGCAACTGGCAGCTGACAGCCCACAAGATATATCACACCTGGTGAGCGAGTTCAGATCACTGAATATGACATGCTGAGCTCTGCAAGCTGAATGAAGACTAGGCAAGGATAAGAATGCAGCTGCTCTTGGAAGTAAGTTATCTTGCTGTTGCACTATAAGGGAAGAATAAAACTTTGAAAGGCCATTTTGAGCAGATGCAGCATCTGTGATTGCTTTATGGACTTAAAAGGCATTGGCCATGTGGGCTGACTCATGCTTCCCATCATTCTCAGCCAAGTTGGCCAGCTCTCCTTGATCAGAGTGGTCGTCCAAGACATGTGCAGGAGGACACATTGTACAGGTAAGCCAGTTCATTCCCTATGAGTTCTGCAGGAATTTATATATAGAAGAGCACTTCAGATGCTCTTCTTCCATCGCGATGCCTGATGCACAAATCCACTGTAATCCATCTACAGCTTCAGCATCTTACTACTTCATTCTGTTGCAATAAACCAGATTAGTTTTCTTCAATCTGGTGCTGTTTAGAAAGGGAAGAACCGTAGCTTTGGGGAGTCTCAGTTTGGTAGGAACACTGGTCAGAATAGTTATGCCTTAGTGACATAAGCTAAGTACAGTATATGCATCTATGTAAACACGTTCATCCTGCTCTTTAAGCTAGAAACAAACAAACAAACAAACAAACAAACAAATAAATAAATAAAAAGCTGTTTTAATCTAAAATAGGAATTGGAGCCAACAGCGTCTGTGGGACAGATGGGATGTCAAAAGAATCAAAATGGCACTTGTGACTTTGCAAATCACTCTCATTTTTACATGTGGGCATTGATTGCATAGTTTGGCAGACCTCTTCACATCTTTGACATCACCTTCTCTCCCCAACAGATGCACCTGACCGGAGCATTGGCTTTGCAGACATTCAAGTTTCTGATGTTCCTGGGTCACTTTGTTTCCATACATACAGGCAGGAAATGTGCCTTGTGATGCCTCAGAAATTTCCTCCCTTTGAAAGAAAAGGGCTTCTGTTTTCCTACATTATTCCTTGCCAGCTGGAGAATTCCATTCACATTTCTCTTGATGGTAATTTTTAGCTTCCTTGATGGTCAGAAATTATTATGGGAGTGGTCATAAAAAAGACCCATGGGAGGGGTCTGCACATGAAGTCTCTGCTTGGGATTTAATGGAAGTGTGGAAAGTCAGGAACACTGCAGCTACTGGGAAGGCATGATTGTGCGATGATGGCAGGACATTCACCCCCACCTTTCTCCCAACACACAGTCCAAGAATATACAACTTCCGTAGAGCTGGGCTTTGAGTTTCAAGCAGATGTCCTTGAATTACGTTATCCTGATTTATGAAGTATGTTGAAAATGGCTGCTTACTGACCAATTGCCGGGCGCAAATGAATTCTTCTGGGACTGAGTGTGTTGCCTACATTTTAGATGGTGGCTTTGTTTAGAGTTTTGGTGGGGCATCTCCATGTGTTTGCTTACCTTGTTCTGGAAAGTATAACAATCATCCATTCTCTCTGTGGTTTACTGTCTTCAGGTCTGGGTAACTGGACTTCTTTGTATCTTGTTCACTCAGAAGCCCAACCGACATTTGCATTTTCAGAATACAAGGGGACAAACAGAGACCTAATTTTCTGAAATTCTTCCTCAAGTACAGGCATACCTTGGAGATACTGGATTCGGTTCCAGACCACGCAATAAAACAAATATCGCAATAAAGCGAGTCACATAAATTTTTTGGTTTTCCAATGCATATAGAAGTTACATTTACACTATACTATAGTCCAGTGTTTCTCAACCTTGGCCACTTGAAGACGCGCGGACTTCAACTCCCAGAATTCCCCAGCCAGCGTGCTGACTGGGGAATTCTGGGAGTTGAAGTCCACACATCTTCAAGTGGCCAAGGTTGAGAAACACTGCTGTAGTCTATTAAGTGTGGAATAGCATTATGTCTAAAAAATGCACATACCTTAACCAAAAATACTTTATTGCTAAAAAACGCTAATCATCTTCTGATAGACTTGCTTGACGCAGGGTTGCCCCAAACCTTTAATTTATAAAAAAACAAAAAACAAACAAACAAAAAAATGCAATATCTGCGAAGGGCAATAAAGTGAAGCCCAATAAAACGAGGTATGCCTGTACTAATTTATATTAATAGAATGGCGATTGAAAGCACAAAGCAAATTCCATCTGGTTATCTCCAGAATAGCAGTAGATATCTGCTTGAATATATATGAGATTATATGTATGTGTATGTATGTGTATGTATGTATGTATGTGTATGTGTGTATGTATGTATGTATGTGTGTGTGTGTGTGTGTGTGTGTGTGTGTGTATATATATATATATATATATATATATATATATATATATATATAAGCTTCCTTCCAATATAGCAACCTAGGTTCTTTCCCTTCCTCCTTCCCTTTCTTTTTCCATCCCTTTTTTTCTCTAAAGAAAATCACTTCCTAAAGAACATGAAGCATTGCTTGAAAGGGTTTTCCCCCTGATTAATATTAATAGAGAAAAGGCTGCCCCCAACTGTCTTTTCCTCTTTTCTTGTGAAGAGCAAGGTATGATGTGTTTAAGATCAAAACACCTAAGAGTGAATTATGCAACAGAATTGATATGAATTATGGCTTGTGCATCTTATACTCCTGGGTCCCTAGTTGTCTTCAGCAGGCCTTGCTACGAGATTTAAAGCTGGCAGGGAAACAAATGCACAGCCCAAAATCGCTTACCCCAAATCTTTCCCTTCTGCTGTTTGCTGTTCTCAGAGATTAAATTTTTAATTTGATGCTTCTTATCTATTTAGCCAAATTTATTGTACAATAATAACATGTTAATAAATGATGAAAGGAGATACTGCACTTTCCTTTCAAAGCTGCTCTCATATATAATGGGATGGAAGAAGAAATCTGGAAAAGAAACAGGCAGATTTCGTGCAGAGGAAAGGGGAACATTTCACAAGGGGGTTAGAAACGAAGCGTGCTTATCATTGCTCCAGAGAAGGCAGTTTTGTGTACCAGTGAGGATATATAAAAAATAATAATAATAAAAATCCTATTTTTGCATGATGGCTTGGGACTAACAATCTTATAAATTGTTGGAGCCAGATTTAATAATGCTGAAAACAGATTGGTCCCAGTAATTTAAAAGTGGATCTGACTGAAAAAGAATTCAATCGTGTCAATGCATGGTGGCCCGGTCCAGTGGCAAATATTAACATGAAAAAGCAAGGTACATGTAAAAGAGCAAACATTATCTGGGTGAGGAATTCCTTTGAAGAAGGAAAAATACAAACACATGTTAAGAGCATAATATCAGGTTAAGCTTCTGGAGCATCCATATGAAATTTCTTATTATATCAAGGATGTATATGTAGGATATTAAATGTTAAATAAATATTTTTTTAAAAAAAGTGGCTGAACTCTCATGAATATTTCATGTTCCAAATTTTAATCTTGTGAAATCTTACCGAAATCTTTAGTAAACTCCAGACCTCTCCCTTTCTCTGTCTCTGTCTTTATCTCTATCAATATTTCTATCACATCTCAATCTCGAACTCACTCTGTGTAGCAGATAAAATAACTACTCAGTAATAAGCCATATAATATATTCTCAAACCCATTCACCTACTACAAAGATATAATGACGTCTAAAGCTCCTCCTTAATTTCTACTGGCATATCATTCTTGATTTATCTTCTATTCATAAAGTGAATGTCAGATGAGCCGTCCAGAAAATGAAGACTGTTATTTTAAACCTAGACATTGAGAAAAGAATATTGAGAGAAACTGTAATGCTAAAATCATGATGGCCATTTTAAGGCACCCATGAAACAACTAGAGATGTAAAAAAAATGTTTTTTGAAAAGCATGATGTATATGCATAACCCTATCAGACCTTGAATAAATGCACACTTTTCAGATCTCATACAGTATATGTAGCTTTTAATAAAGAGTGTTTACAGACTTAATCTCATGCATACTTCTTTTTTGTTCAAATGATTGAGAACTATTTACTTATTCTTCTCCCTCCCTTTTAACTGTCTTTAGTTTTCGCCATCGAGATACATCATCATCGTAGTGACAAGTCAGATCACCTACCGAGCATCATGACATTATCCTGGTCTATGTTTGATCCCTGATTAACTGTAATCATCCATATGGTGAAGCTGACCCCCCCAGTAGAAGGAAGAGGAAGAAACAGCCAACATCAAAATGGTGCCAAATTAACAGCTGTGTTGGAACAATGGCTCTAACAAAGATGGGGAGGGGGAATATAAAACAGAACAAGAATGTCAGTATTTATAGAGGTAAAGCTCTACAGGAAACACTCCTCTTATGCTAAAATGGATATTTTTGTCCTAGGAATAAATGCTGGGAAATTAGCAAAACTTTAACGTTTGTGATTTTTACCCACCTCCAAACGTTTTAAACATTTTCAATAAATGGCGCATAATGTGCCAACTTTTCCTCCCAACCCTGATGTGGCACCATCAGATGTTGTCTAATTATTTTGGCCTGGCTTATTAAGCACATTTGAAAATTGGCTGAATGGCTTGATTTGGTTTCTTTAAAAAAAAAAAAAATTACATGCTACATTTAATCAGCCCGGCTTTAAGGAACAAATGTCATTAAACACCATTTAATTAGCAGTTCTTACATCCCTACTGTGTGAAAAATTGTATCCTTGATAACTACAAAACAGTTTTAAGGTCAAATGTGGAGGAATAAAAATACTGTTGAATGGCCTCTGGTAATAGGCTACATAAAAGAGCAACTCATTTCCATTAATTGAAAAGATTGGTTGTGTATCAGGATTAATCAGAGTTTGATGACTGGATTCTGGAGAGGTGGTACATTTTGAGTTACCTCTTCACCTTTCTCCATCAGCCCTTTCTCGCCCTTCTCTATCAACCCAGCTCTAGCATTGTGCATATTAAGGAAAAGGTCTCCCAGTCTAATGTGTTACCAAAAAGAAACAAGGATTATAGGAGAGATGGAAGATATTACGGCATGGAAGACAAAATCAGAGACACTCTCCCTAACACTCTTACTGGTCTTCCTTCTTTTCTTAAAATTAGTGATTTGACTTTTTAAAAAACAATATTTTTAGACACTAAGGGACAATTTACACAGCCCATGGATTGGCAATTTTTTTCACTTGCTGAGATTTCTCATGCAATTTCACACAGGGATAGGAGTGTCCCCCAACAAATAAAAGCATATATGTATGTATATGCGTTTGGGCGTGCATGTCAAAATGTTGCAAAATTGCCAAATCTCACGAGATTTGGCTTTCTTGCTTGAAATTGTATAGGATACACAAACTCATATGATTTCAGTCATTCTAAACATGAAACACATATTAAAAAAAAAAATTAAAGGGGGATGCTGTGTACATCATCTGTGGATATCACGTGAGTTCTTTGTCCACGGATGCGGCCTTGCTAATACAAGATATAAAGAATTGGGTTAGCAATCCATCCATGTTCTTCCACTGTTTATATAATACAAGTCCATGAGAGAAAGGGTTGCTCTGTAGTTGCATCTATATAAAACATGCCCTATTTGCCTAGCAACTGCCATCCCCATTGGGACTATTTCTCACTAAAGTGTGTCAAAAACAAGGAATCAGGAATGGTTGGACATTCTTTAGTCTTGAATGAATATGAGTTGAGATGGAAGAAAGAATTAAAAATGAGGAGCAAAAAGCTAATTAGCACTAAAACAAACAAACAAATTAAAAATCAAATTATTGGCTCATTTGTAACAATGGCTTGCAAAAGAATGCCATTCTGGACATTTCTGAACAAACGTGACTGGTTAAGCCATGTGTAAATGGGGCCAGTGACAGCAGTTTGAAGGGATGACAGGAGGTTGTTTGAATTTCCGTACAGTTACTAGGGTTTGAGGCCAGTTAGGTTGTATATCCTTAACAAGCTAACTAATGAAATAATTCCAATTTAACATATTTTCTGAGACCTCAGAACACGATGCAAAGCCTTTGCCAGTGTGTAGAGCCATGTGAAGACCTCACCTCTGCTTCTTCCCTTCTTCTGAGCTTTTATCCTCCTAACTAAGAAGATTTCTGAAGTTTCTGAGTCCTTCTAAATAGGCTTTAGATTCACTTCAGTGTAATTTCCCATGGATTTGAGTAGTGCTAATCCTGCACATTTCTGGAAACTCATTAGATTGATGAAACCTCAACCCTCCCAGGCCAAAATAACCTGATCATATTAAAAAGGATTAAAACTCCTTTTTCATTAATGTAGTAATTGCTTAAAGCTATCACCAGGCAATATATTTTGGAACCTTGAAGATAAAAGTAAAATATCCCTAGATAAATGAATAGTTTATCATTGCTGCCTGTTCCTCACACACCTTCTTAGACTGAATAGAGTTTCATCATGGAGAGCTCTAGTATATAAACAAATAAAGAATAACAATGAAAACATTTTTTATTGTAAATAAGAATAGATTTTTAAAAATATATTGAGTCAGTATATCATTGTGTTAGTCCCCATTCATAGCAAAGAGTTTGCTAAAACAATGCAAACACATCATCCAGAAAAGATGCCTGCTTGGGTATGCGTGTGTATGTGTGTCTTTTTTAGAACAAAAGAACAGAACCATTCAAGAAGGTCTAAACTATTTGGGTAAGAAAAGTGCTTTCTTCTACCTGGTGGATTCAGAATAGCTGAATCCCCTGTAAACAATGTTGGGAATTAACCAGCCAAGTTTGACAGTAGGACCTGTATTGAGAGAAATGGTAGGCTCCCCTTTAAACACAAACTGGACATCATCTGCTGGAATCCTTTTGATCTGGATTTCTGAACTAAGAAGAAAGTGGCACTCATTGGCTTAAATTGCCTCTTCCAATTTTAGGATTCTACATTGTCCTGAGACTCCATGCATGTTACTCACTTTATGCTAAATATATACATCAAATTCTAGCTGGTGGGTCTCAAGCTTCTTATTGGTCTATCCATAGGTGGGGCCTATGCCTTCAGAGGGCATAGCCAGATTCTTAGATTTGGCCTGGAAACTAACTGGCATTCATGAAATTATTGAATGTCAAGCTTAGAAGGGAACTTGGAGGTCAATAATCCAACCCAATTCTCACTAATGGATTCCAGTACTACATCATTGTCATAGAGTCAAATAATGTAAAGCTTGAAGGAGACCTTGGAGATAATCATTCAGCAAAACTTTTTCAGCAAAAGAAACTTTGCTAACCTTCCGGCTGATGCTCTCCAAAAACAAGCAGCCAGCCCTGTGCCCTATCGTGACACATTGGAAGACTTAGCTGCAGATACGGTAAATTCTTGGAAGAATGAGTGTGCATTATTCTATTCAATTAAATCTCCCTTTGTAAGAGGTGGGCACGTGACAGTTTCTCCTTAATTGAAATCTGCAAGAATCTATTATTACTTTTACCAATCTGCTTTCAACAGCATTTCTCATTAGCACACGCGTTTCATTGCCACAAAAGATTATAGATGCCCAAAGCAAACAGAATTGCTATTGCAGACTCTGCCTTTGCCCACCGTTTAATCTCTATGGCTTTGTGCCAGCTTTCAGGAGACATCAGGAGACATCTTTCAATAAAATGAAGTTCAGCTTAAAGAAAAGTCATCCCTCCCACCTTTTTTTTTTTTTTTACCTACATGGAATATATCATTTAAAATATAAAAAGGACATTTATCCAGATGTGCTCTGATGACAGTTTTATTTTTGACCTGAACTATGGATGCATGAATGGAGAACTTTGAAGACCTAAAGTTTGCATTTTCTTAAAAAATTAAAAGTTAAGTAGAGATGGAGTATAACTGAGTGAAGTTTATCTAGTAATGTTGCACTAGACAACATGATCACACTTTTCCTGGTAATGGCTTGCTAGTCACATCTTTGCTTAATTGGTATCACCTCCACCGTTGTGGTGTCTGTCCAACTGGCTGTATTAAAATCTGCCTTGCAGTTTCTCAAAAGGTCTGTTCCTCTACAAAAAGAGGTGTTGGTTTTTCTACTGTATTCTAAGAGTGTCTGGGTAGTCATCTTAGTAGGATTCTTGAGCTTCCTTCATTGTGGAACTGCTATTGTTGGTGTTACCCATCTTAATACCACCTTGAGGTCATCTTGGTTGCCCACACTTCCCAGTCTGAAAAAATGTCAGGCAAGGAGTTCTGTTACGGGGTTCCCAGAATGGGAATTTGGGAAATTTGGCACTGCAAACTGGTGGAAAAGATGTATCTCTGTCTCCACTTCTACCTCTGTGTCTGACTCCACCTCTCCTTCCATTTCCATCTTTCTACCATGAAAGACAGGACATTCTTGTATGGTCCTTGGCTGGCTCATCATTACATAAGTGCAAGAACTCCATACTCAGTTCCTTGAGATTATCTCTGAAATCCTTTTCTCCTTTGGAGAAAAATTCTCTTTCATCAAAAGAACAAGCTCAGGTAAAAGGCAAAGGGTGTATACAATCTGAAGAGAAATCATTCTGCTTGTATAGAAATGGAATGAAAGTGAACATTATATTGTTGGAGATGCAATGAGAAAAATGCTTCATTAAAGCACATGTTTTTGTGATGTCCAAATTTATGTTCTGTAAAGAATTAATTGCACATATTAATTTGACTGAGACAATATTCTTTTAAACGACATACCTATTAAATGGAAATTGATGGCTGGACAATGGAAATTGGATTTCCATGCCCTTCTTATTGCTAAGAGACTGGTCCAATGTTGGGAAGATAAATTTATGGCCCCAATTACTCAGGGGATTGAAGACCTGATGCCGTTTGCGATTTATGAACGAGCTGCTTACAGATGTAGATTATGTATGGATGATTACAATGAAATATGTCCATCCTTTATTGAAACTTACATAAAACATGATATACTTATATACTTGCATGAGAAGCACTTATAATTATATATTTATTGTTGTTTTATTCTTTTTTATTTCTGTAAATAATGAAGGTGGTGGTGGTGGTGGTGGTGGTGGTGATGATCAGAGAAGAGCAACAAGGATGATTGGGGATTATAAACTAGGCTGTAAGAAGAGACTGGATAGCCAGTTTGGTGTAGCGGTTAAGGCACCAGACTAGAAACCAGAAGACTGTGAGTTCTAGTTCCACCTTAGACACAAAGCCAGATGGGTGACCTTGGGCTGGCCCCTCTCTTTGAGTCCTAAGAAGAAGGAGGCAAGGGCAAGCCACTTCCAAAATCTTGCTAAGAAAACTGCAGGGACTTATCTACGTAGTTGCCAGGAGTCAAGATGGACTTGAAGGTACTTAAAAAAAGAAGTGGGGGGATGCAAGATTGATAGAACTGGATATGTCTCAGCTGTAACAAAAGATAATGGAAGGAGGGGATGTAAACAACACTTTTCAAGCACCTGAGAGGGTGTCATATTAGAAGAAGGCCAAAATCTATTCTTTATTATTCCATAAAGTACATTCCACATAAAATAATGGCTTGAAAGTACAGGAAGGCAGATTCTGATGTTAGGAAAACACAGGTTGAGCTGCCATCCATCTAGAATACTTAAATTTGGATTTCTGAACAAGGATAGAGGTGGACTCAAGAGCCTAAATGCCCCCTGCCAACTCTATGGTTAGATGAATGAAGATGGTAGGAAAACAAAATCAACGCCACACAACTTTTTTAAACCCAACCCAACCCAACCCAACTTAGTATCCACAGCCTTTTATTTCTTCAAACCACTTTTCGGTTGGTAGCACACATCAGGAGGAATGCATCTGTCAATTTTGGTTACACTTGGTTCTTCATTTAGTGATTTAACACCTCACTCCATTTCTGCATTAGGTGCATGTTCAGTCAAAACAGCAATGTGTGAAAACCTGGATCTATTTTCATAAGTACTATTTCTGATATTCACATTTATGGCAAATATGCACACTTTTTGAAAGCAGGTTTCATTTAATATGATGTGCACTGGTATGTACATGAACAAAATATATCAGATCTATGTCTCCTTACCCTACACATTCTTCTGTTTTGAACTGGGAACCATGTTATATAGTTCTTGAAGGAGTAGTTTTGGTGCTTTAGCATGCTTCAGTCCTATAAAACATGGAAAACCTATGTAAAATTGGGAATGGAATTAATGTGTCATCCATCTATTTTAAGATGGCCAGTGACTCCCTCGGAGATGGCCAAGCCATGGATTCTGGTCCTGCTATCTAAGAAATCAGGTATTTTGCTAAGAATTTGTCTAGTTATTGCAATCTTGATCAGGGACAATATGGATGTGACTTGTTGGGCATTGTTAACTGAACTTTCCAGATGTATTTTCCAAAACCTTGTCTCAAGTCCCTTTTGATAAGCCTCTTAAAATGCACTCAATGTTTGTCTCCTTTTTAATGCACCATACAAAATCACAGATAAGCCCATCCATGGATAAGCTGACCCTTGATATTTCAACCAAAATACCATGAAAAAATGTGTCACCGGTGAATGAGCTGACCGTCAAATGTTTAACCACAGTAACAGGTGGGAAACTACAAACTTTTACATTGCTCTTTATAAAACTGTGAAATTTTAAGGCCGCGATGGGCTTTAATCTGAGCTCTGGTCTGCAGATAAACCAAACCCAATTTTGGGGGTGTATTTTGGAACCTAAAATTCTCATCTTATTCGCAAGTATATATAGTAGGTCCTTTTCCCCCATAGCTCAATTCAAGTGCTAGCCACTCATTCTTAACCTTGCAGATATACTGATATAAAAGCCTAATGTTTGCTGTCTCCATGTCCAGGGGCTGCCTCTGTAGCAGTGTTTCTCACTCTTAGCAAGTTTAAGATGTGTAGACTTCAACTCCCAGAATTCCCCAGCCAGCCCTGCTGGCTGGGGAATTCTGGAAGTTGAAGTCCACACATCTTAAAGCAGCCAAAGTTGAGAAACTCTGCTCTATAGCATGGCTTGTCACTGGATGGTAGCACCCTGATGTAAAGTGTGCAGGATATGTTAAAGAAAGTGGACTTCACTTGCTGCCTTCTCTCTTTTTAAACTTCACCAGCTCTTATGAAGCCGTCCACCAATCATGGGACCATTGTGATTGGCAGATGGGTTTCACAGATGGCTAGACCTGCAGGTTAATTTTACATTGTTAATTTCACATTGCAGTAACTTTCCCAAACATTTCCACTATTGACTTTTTGAAAGCAATTACAGTAAAGCAGGCACATGAGCGTGCAAAAATGCTGCCATGGATCTTCTTCTCCTTTTGAAAGTGTAATGGAGCTGCTGGATTTTAGGAAGGTTGGCTCTCCAAGGGACCCAAGAGGAGAAGACTTGCCAAGGCCAGCTTGAAGTGACAGTAGATTCTGGGCTACAAATCATCAGATTGTGCCAGTGATGAAAGAATTGGCAAGCACCAGATTTACACACCTTGAAATGGTTGCTTTTGACTGCTGCCTTAAGGAGGCAAACACTGCTTTAAAAATGGGACAGATAAAACTGCTTTAAGCCCACCTGACTCATGGGCTGAGGGTGAGATGAAGGCAACATTATGGGGACACAACAGAATGAAGAGATTGCATGTTCATATTATTGTTAGAAGCAAGGTGGTGGTGGGGAAGACCCCAAATCTTGTTGTAATTATGGTTTATCATTTGCATTAGCAAAAGACTGCTGGCTGGCTGGATAGATGATTAGAGAGATAGAGAGATAGAGAGATAGAGAGATAGAGACAGAGACAAAGAGCTCGAGACAGAGAGACAGACAGAGAGACAGAGATCTCAACTTCATTCTTAGCAGCCTTCCCAACCAAGAATTCTATAAGCTGTACTGGTCTGCTTATGGTCTGCTCCAACTATTCCTAGCTAATGTGAAACCATGTTTGCTGGAGAATTCTGGAAGTTGATGTTCCAACATTTGTGGCTAGGTAAGGTTATCCTCAAAGATTCTTCAGTGATATTTCCATTTTCTCCTTTAGTAATAATACATCAGAATATGTTGGCTAACATATCTTTCGAAAACTGTTGCCAAATCGTTTTGGATGCCAATGTATATGTCTGTAGGAGCGGAAAGGAAGAGATGAACTATTCTCAATATAACTTCAGGCTGGAAAAGTTTCTGAGATCATCACAGCCATTACTGATTTATCTTCATTTTGTGTGTGTGTATGTGTTTGGCGGGGGGGGCAGTTCCTCCAAGTAGTTGGAGAGGAATTTATTTTGCTTGCAATAACGTGGGCAATATCATTCATTCCAATGATTAAGTATTCACGGCTGGCTATAAATTACTCTTTCTTTGCTCTAGATAATAACAGATTATTATTCACCCATATGAATTATAGAAGATACTAGTTTTCTTAATCTCACAAGAAGTGTATTGTGTTATAAAATGGTTTGTGCATTTCATTCTCCTTAGCCGAGGAAAGAAAGTGATTTCTTCTGGCAAACTAGGATAAATAAATAGCTGCTGTCAGAAATTTCTGTCTTTGTTTTGTTCCTTCCTTTTCTAAAAAGCCTAGAGATGTGCCTTTGTTCCTTATGGGATGCTCCTTCATCCTTTAAGCATAAAAAGTAAGAGTTGTTTAAGACCAGGCTAAGGATTCCAACATGGTGTTCCTATTGGTGGCTGCTGGCCAATCAGTTCCATTTAGGAAGCTTAGATGCAGGACATGAAAGCAATCACCTTCTCCCCACTCACACGGGCCTATGACTTAGCCATCAAGACTCTAATCATCTGATCTTCCATTAATTTATCCAGTCCCCTTTCAAAGCCATCTAAACTGATGTCCATTGTCACTTCTGATGACAATGAGTTCCATAGCTTAACAAAGCCCTATAGAAAAATCCTTCTTTTTCTCAATTTTGAAACTCCCCACGTTTAGTTTCAATCATTGATGCCAGTTTTACTATTGCAAAAATCTCCAAAACACTGTTTTTCCTTGTTGTGGGAACCTGTCCTAGTCCTCCTAATGTTAGGGTTACCCTTTCTGCACTCCCCCCCCCCCCATCTCTACAACCAGGGACATCTCTGCATATGAGGAGATGGTTAACAAAAAACAAGATCATAGCTGCACCCGGGCAATTGAAGCATCACCACTTTTTTACATGTGTCACACACAAAGCACACATTAAAAAAGGGTAGCCTTTGCTTTCACAGTTGTGGCTCTGTTCTTGACTTTTTTGATCCCTCCATGAGGATACTTCTCTCTACAACATCCTTTTTGAGATGTAGTGATCAAGAACTGTATTCAGTATAATTCTGGAGCTTTCTGAGACTAGAAAGTTACAGCAGCCAGGAGCAACTATCAAGTGATATTGGCTGCTTCTAGGAAAGAAAGAAAGCTCCTTTGAAATCTGGGAGGACAAAATCCTCTAATATTACTTTTCCTCATTGTGAGTCATGATGTCAAACTTTTGTCCTTTCATTCTTTGGCACAAAATTTGTCCTATCAGACAAATTTCAGAGGGGCATTCCTGGCAGATGATGACATATATTACACTAGAAGAAGAGTATATGAAAGTGGGGCAAAGTAGACAGGCCGCATTTACACCAAGCTCTCAGGACACTCCATTAGGGATCTCAAAGTATCTGTTCTGAATTAAAAAAAAAAAAAAATTACCAGCACAAATGAATGAGAGACTTCTGTACTTACATTCATCAAAAAGCTTCAGGCTATCTCAAGTGCTTGTAAAGAGAGCAAGGGTGAAGATGCAGGTTGCTGGAGCTGATTAGCTCTTGGTTCATCCTGAGTCTGCTGGGTCTTTGTCTCTTCCTTGGAGGAAGAAGACTTTAGTTGGGTAGAAACAGAACCTCTGAGGAGGGAGTTATGAAAAATCATCTCTATGACAGCTGGCTGCAATACAAATATAAAAGAAGATAATAATAAAAGCCAGGAATCTGAGGAATGTGGTTTTAATCAATGAAGTCTGAAACCCTCAAAGTCTTTTTTTTTTAATGTAATTTTACTAAACCTTTTAAACAAGAAGATAAAAACTAACACTAATATAAAGTAAGAAAGAAAAGGAAAAAAGAAAGAAATCAAAGAAAAAGCAAAAAAGTGCAAGGAAAGAAAAAAAGTTAAGAGAAAATAGAAAAGAAAGAAAAAAAAAGATATAAAGAAGTGGCTTCCAATATTCTTCACAGCAGTTATAAGTACAAATATATTTTAACCTTTCTCTCTAATGGTGTATCATATTACTCTTATTTCTCTATCTTTCCTACCTAATCATCAAAATCATAAATCACAGGTTCATTTTTTTCATTCTTGAGTAAAAAGTCCATAAGAGGCTTCCAGTCACCAATAAATGTAGACAGTATATTTTCTTTAATCAAAGAAGTTGATTTATCCATTTCAGAAAAATCTGTCAACTTCACCAACCATTCCTCCACAGTGGGTAGTATCAATTTTTTTTCATCTCTGTGCGTACAGTAATCTTGCCACAATAATCATATGTTGAAATAATCTTCCATGGCTTTTTTCTAGCTGTTTGTCCCCTTAATCCTAAAAGGAAAAGTTCCTGTTTCAATTGAATATTAATCTTTAAAATCCTCTGTATCAAAGTATGTATTTGAATCCATTTTTTTTTAGCTTTTTTACATGTCCACCAAGCATGATAACATGTCCCTTCATGTTGTTCACATTTCCAACATATATTTGAAGTGTCTTTATACATTCTAGATAATTTATCTGGCATCATATAGCAATAATACATCATTTTATAAAAATTCTCTTTGAGATCATAACACAATGTAAATTTCAACTCTTTTAACCACATATTTTCCCATTGATCCATCTGTATATTATAACCAGAGTTCTTAACCCATTTTATCATACATTCTTTAACCTCTTCTTCCTCCGTTTCAAATTTCAATAAAAGTTTGCACATTTTAGCAATTATATGTTCATCATCAGTACACAATTATATTTCAAATTCTGCCTAACTTTCTCCATACCAAAAGTCTTTTTATCCATTTTAAATCTTTCAAGTGAATGTAAATGGAAAACTATTGACAACTGTATCCTTCTGCTATTAGCTGTTCTCTTAATTTGGTCTTAAATTCCCCTTGATAGTTTTCAAATAAATCCCAGTATGCCAACTATTTATCTTTATCTGCCATTTCTCTTCTACAATATGCTTTCTTGAGCTGAGATCCATAAAGGTGTTTTTGGGAACAACCTAGGTTTACATCTATTCCATATTCTCAGTATGGCACATCTAATAAAATTATTTTTGAAATCCACATTAATTTTAATTTTATCATACCACAAATATCCATGCCATCCAAACCTCAGGCTGTGATCTTCTAATTGTAAAAGTCTTTTGTTACTCAGAAGCATCCATTCTTACATCCAGACCAAACAACAAACAGCAAAATACCATTTCAAATTCAGTAAATCCAGTCCTCCTCTTTCCTTTGCATCTTGTGACACTTTATATTTAACTCATGTTTTTTTTCCCTTGCCATATAAATTTAGATATGTCTTTTTGCCATTGTTTAAATGGTACACCCATTGTCAAAACAGGTGAAACACTCAACGTCTTTAATATCAAAAGGGAGTGGTGTGGTAGAATGAAGGAATAAATAAATAATAAACAAGTAAATAAAGGCATGTGGCTAAAATAGAAGAAAAATAACAACATCAGTTATTAAATAACAGAACTGCACAAAGACAAGCCTGGGGTCAACATGACCCCTTTGCCAAAGAGACCTTCAAAACTTGGTATCAAACTTTAATTGCTAATGTGACAGAAGATGAAATTATGAAATACATAACTGGATAGTAATCATGTTGATGATGGTTAATATTAATTAAATGGAAATGAGATGCAATCCAGTTTCAGTTTTATCCTGGCCCCTTCTACTACTTGGTGGAATGCTCAGCCTGAGCCACTCAAATATGGCCTCCAGCTTGGAAAACTCTCTTCCGCGTGACTTGAATGAAACACCGAATGCATAAGAAATTCAAAGGGATTCACCAGTGTGGCAATGTTTGTGTTTCATTTTCTTCTGGGGCTTTGGTATATTCTCTAAAGGGCTCTTTCGTTCTGGACCTGGAGGCTACTTGCCGAGGAAGACCTCTGGAAAGCCAAGGTGGCCCTAAAATGCAGAGAAAATCATTACGGTATGCAAATAAGGAAGAGGTAACATACTGTTCCATTAAACTTCCAGATGTCATTCCCAGCAGAGGAAGCCATTGACAATTCATGATTCTGTAAAAACATTTTTTCTTGCGGATCCATTTAAGATGAAATATGAGGCTGCCCTTTGTGACAGGTAATGTGGTATTGCATTAAGGATAAATAAATCACTGAAACAGATGTAGTAGTCACTTGCATTACCAGAGCTATTAATGGCATTTTTAGGAGGGCGGGGGAACTCCATAACAAATTTCAAGGCTGACAAATGCTTGTGGCTGCTCTGGAGTGGGTTTTTTTTTTTTTTAATGTCTTTTGTTGTCACAAATGCAATAGCTGATGGCTGGAATCTGTACCCGGGATTTTCTATAAGCAACATATTGCAATACCTCTAAGCAATGGTCCTTCCAGCACTGTTATACTATTCTTTTTGCACATTTAATTTTAATTTTAAGTATCCTCTTAATTTGCTGTAGGTGCTAAAACAGCTAAAAGTACATTCTCCTTCAGGTTCAGTTGGTGACTACATGAATATCTCCATATTGTTTGCTTGTGTACCATATGAATATATTCTTCTGGATCTTTCCTTCCTTCCTTCCTTCCTTCCTTCCTTCCTTCCTTCCTTCCTTCCTTCCTTCCTTCCTTCCTTCCTTCCTTCCTTCCTTCCTTCCTTCCTTCCCTCCCTCCCTCCCTCCCTCCCTCCCCTTTGGGATTTCCTGATGGTTTCATCCAAATAGCAATCAAGTCCACTGTAGTGTTAAACTGAAATGTCTCACCTAAACTTGAATTTCATAAAATGGCCAGAATATTCATGTAGTTGCTCTGGGAAAGACATCAGAGGATAAAACCCTGCTTGGTATATTAACAGTCCCCGTGAAATAGCTTCCCATGCCCAATAGTTTAGCATCTGGAGTCTTTGGTGCTCTCTGAGCTTGGTTGTTTGCTTGCAGACGTTTCATTACCCAACTAGGTAACATCATCAGTGCAAGTGAGTGTGGGGTTTGCTCCCTGTTTATATACAGTAGTTTGCCCTGCCAGTGTTGGTGGGGGTGTGCTTTTCTCCTTGGCGGTTCCTTGATTAGGGTATTGTTTTCTGTTTGTTGTGTTGAGGAAGAAAGGAGTCTGTCAAATAGAGGAATCATCCTCCACTGCTGGCTTCATGTTGGATTGAAATCCAGGATACCGCCATGGGAGCAGAACCTATATTGGCACTGTGCCTAATACCTACTCCCCAGTCCCCCCCAGTTTATTTCATTTACTGGTGCCCCAGATGGTGTGAAAAGAAGGGTGGAAGCACTTCATGTATGCAAGGAATGTTGACCTGCAAGTGTCACATCCATAGGGTTCCTTTAAGTTATTTGTCAAGACTCAGCAGAAGAACATGTTTCCACTAAATAATAGAGTTTGGCCTGATCCTTACAGGTCCCAGATTGGAGTCCAAGGACTATCCTAAGAACTTCAGATAGTTTATTTTCCTGGTCATCATTTGCAATGAGAACTTGATTGAGAAATTTCTCAGATGAGCAAGTATAGGAATTTACATTGTATTTCTTGACCAGTATGGATTGTGTTAGATTGGATAGATCAAAAATTGTTCTGGGTACAATTAGATCCAATCAGATCCCATGGTTCAGACTTGATCTGGACCTCTTTGAGTCCCTATAATTGACAAACCATAGCTGTCTATGCAACCTGCTGATAAAATGAATCTGTTAATAAATATGCTGTGTTCTGGTCAGCTCCTTGCTTCGAGACAGATACCTGCAATTAGATCTTTCTTTAAAGCTAATCCATTCTATTGGGAAAATGAGAACAGTGGAGTTAAAAAAAAAAAAGTGATGACATTGGAGCTTTTCTATTTAAAGTGGATGATCTATGGAAGAACGCTACCAAAGCATTCTCTCTCTCTCTCTCTCTCTCTCTCTCTCTCCCTCCCTCTCTCTCTCTCTCTTTTGAGCTTTCTGTTGGGCTGACAAGTGAGATAATAAATACGAAGTATTGCTATAATACACTACTTCATTGGAATATTGTGAATGTTGGAAACTTGGGGGAAAAAAACAAGTATCAACTCTTGGGACACTTTAACATCTGAGGAACCTCCCACATGGTTTGTCTTGTAGTGGATAGCATTGGCCTCACATTGGAAGCTCAGTGTACTTCCAGGATAAACTTTATCATTGTGGGAATTAAAATAGCCACCTATTGAGATCTTCAGAAATGGTGACTCCTCCTTCATTTGGGAATATTTGCTGCTATCCTATATATATGCTATGTGCACAATGATTCTCAGAAGGCTAATGTAAATCTCACTCTTCATACTGTTACAGTCAAACTGAACAAGCCTAGTTATCATCTACTAGAGACACCCCACCTTACTGTACAAGAGAGAAAAAGATGCAATCCTCCAGTGCAGAGCAGTTATGGATCTTGAAGCCTACAAGCTTCTCTCATGTTAGCAGTGAAGGATTTCTTCTATTTCAAACTTCCAAAGCCTTTTGTTTCAAGCAAGAGTATAGACCTTTGCGAAGGTTTCATTTTGGATTTCAAGCAAAGGTTCTTCAAGGAGTCTACCAGAAGTTGCTTTCAAGTGCAAAAGACAATTTACTCAAAGGAATGTGCAGATTTTAAAGATCAGACTGAGTCTCCTGGATACTACTTTAACCATTACACTAGACTAACTCTTGGACTGAGCAGCACCCCAATTCTATGGGCATTAAACGTCATTCCCAATGCAAAGATGTGTGATTTCTTGAAGCATCAGGGAAACCGCTGGTTGTTGGAGCACAGATGTCATCAGCTCCAGGCTCCTGTGGTCCTGTCAGCCCTTCAAGGTAGTCCTGACAGGAAACCAAACCTTGAGTACTTACACCACCTTTATTGTAAGGCTACAGTAATGGAATCTTGCAAGACTGAAAGTACTTCCCCCCTCCCCTGCCTTTATTTTCCAGAGAACTAGGGATGGTCCCTTCTGAGATGTTATCTCCACTCCCATTCCTGATGTGGGCTGAGATATCTCTTATTTAACCATTGCCCTGGCTGTGGTTCTTCCTCCTGTCTCCCAAGGTTACTCTCATATCCCATTGCAGGTCTCCACTCAAGAATGAAAATAATTTTAGTCAACAATTTCTGGAGGACTACATATTCCTTACCCAAGGACTCCTGGATTCTTGGAACTGCTACTGCATTTCTAAATTGATTGTCTTATGTTATGGTTGCATCACTGCTTGATATAATAGCAATATCTAATGATGTTGATACCAGTGATCTTTCATCTTAATCTTAGCAGTTGGCTTCTCTATTCCAGTTCTATCTTGTGAAAACTCTTGCATGACGGAGCTGTATCACTTTAGCTACCTGGTCTCCCCACCTGTGGTATCAACTGTTCCATTCTGTTCCTTTTTAAAAAAAAAATAATTCTCATTTCACTGTGCGATGATAAGGTCTTATACCATATCCTGTCCATGCACTTTGAACCTTCCACCAAAAATCATAGAATCTGGATGGAAGATCGTCATCCTTCTCTCCATTTAATCCTGCTTCAGTCTTAATCGTGCTAGTTTTTGGGAAAGTTCTTTGAGGAACATGGCATGGAAATCTGTGAAATGGCACAACCTTAAATTCCAGCAAATTCAGCTTGCTCTTGTGGAGGTACATTCATATTTAGTTTACATTTATGCGCAAGTCTGCGAGGAGAACCTTCATTTGGTCTGACATCTTTCTGATATATTGTAGTAATGCATCATCAAAAACAACATTCCTCTGATAATGTATTGCTGTGTTATGCCGTTAACGTGACTTTGTTTGACAATATGCCCGAGTGCCACATCTTCTGACAGATGAACAGTAATGACAACAGCCTCTGCCATTGTCACAGGGAGAATGAGAATGACAAAGCACACACGCTTTGGAGGGAACTGGCTGTGGGTGGCCACATTCCCCAAAGTGGAATGTGGAACACAGAAAACTGGCTAAGGAAGAGGAATGCGAAAAGAATTCAGCCCCAGCACTGCAGAAAGGGAACTTGGGCATTGCACACCCATCACCGCCTTTATGGTGGCATGAACTAAGGCAGGGGTCTTCATGGGGCAGGGGTCAAAAAGGTCAAGATGGCAACCACAACCATGTGATTCAAAACCCACCCCACATGTAAAAAAGGGTAAATGCCTTATTTATTTATTTATTCACCATATTTATGTAGCCACCCATCTCACATAAAAGTGACTCTGGGCGGCATACAATGATGAAAAAGAATAAATACATAAAAAACAATCACAAGTAAAAATAACTATAAAAGCACACAAAACAGGAGGGGTAATTTTAATAAGGGAGCCAACACAAAATCTCCCTGGTCCCCTGGGACCCCCAGACCTGATCCCATAGCCAGGTCTTGAGGGACTTGCAGAATGTTGAGAGGGATGGAGCTAATCTCACTTCCGGGGGGAGAAGATTCCACAAGGTGGGCCCCACGGCAGAGAAGGACCATCTCCTGGGACCCGCCAAATGGAATTCCCTGGCAGACGGGACTCGCAGACAGGATGCCTTCTTTGCCAGACCTGATGGGACGGGCAGATGAAATCAGGGAGAGGCAGTCCCTCAGGTAACCCTGCCCCATGCCATGAAGGGCTTTAAAGGTTAAAACCAGCACCTTGAATTGGACCCAGAAGTAAACTGGCAACCAATGCAGCTTGCAGAGCAGGGTGTAACATGTACCAACCTAGGGGTGGGCATACATAACTGCCCGGGCCACTGCATTTTGCAACAGCTGAAGTTTCTGGATACTCTTCAAGGGCAGCCCCATGGACAGCGCATTACAGAAATCCAAACGGGAGCTGACCAGGGCATGAGTGACCCTCTCCCTACAGATTTTCCTAAACTAAGATTAAACTAAATTCATTGATAGTTGAATTAAAATGGATTTTAAAAATCCATTAAAAAAGAAAAAGAAAAAAAAGTCAGTACTAAAAACTGGGAACACACCAGTCATTATAGCAAAACAAGAGAACTTATACGGGGGAAATTTGTATCCTAACAGCCTGCTCTAAGGAAATGTATGTGCCGAAGAATGAAAGTAGGGTCATTTTCTAAACAGTTCTTAAGCAATTTATATGAACATTAATGTAAATGAGGGGGAAGATTTATAGATCATCTCCATATGTTATGAGAGATGGAATAAGTAAACAGTTACACATTCTTCTGATGTGTCTGTGTGTGTGTGTCTTTGTGTGTCTGTATACCCTACAAATACAGACAGTAGACAGGATTTTTATTTGCACATCGTAGCTAACTATATGTTCAAATGATAAAAAGGAGAGATTAGTAAGGGAGACCCAGAAGATGACATCACCCAGGAAAGTTTAAAAAAAAAAAAAACCTACGACAACAGGAAAGCAGACTTTAAAAAAACCTGAACCTCTTGCATTTAATAAAATGCTTTATTGCATTCAGAAAACTGTATGAAAACAGCCTACGAAAGGTCATACATAACTACATATGCATTGGCAGATTAAAACAATAAAATTATTTGTAAAATGTAATCAGCATGTAAATAGAACCCAGAATACAATACTGGAAGATTTTTCACTTGGAAATGAACAATATATTAACCAATATTTCACTGCTCCAAATACTTATTTCAGGCATAACTACCAATTTGCATTAGACGGTCTCTCCTTGGATTCATCGGGTTTTGAGTTCACTGAAAGCAGAGACTGCAGTAAATAGCAAATTACAGTATAATTGAATTTAGCAGGCTATTTTTTACTCATTCCCTGTAGGTGGCTTCTATACAAGACATAGGGACCTTGTTGATTTTTAATTCTATATTGTCCCAGATTTGTCCTATAAGAGAGATATACAGACCTAAAAAAAGATACCTGTCTATAATTCTCTGTGCCAAGCTGTTCTCTTGAAATACTTTCATTTGGAGAAATCTGCTTCATTGTAGCAAAGTACAAAATGGAACATTTTGGCACCTCTCATACTTATCTATAAAGTAGTTTTTTTTCCCTTTTCTTTCCCAAATTGGAACAGGTGTTTGTGCTTCCAATATCTTAGGAGCGTGTAGGAATGATTCATCACCTATAGATGCAGTTTGGAGGATAAATGTTTGAAATGCATGGATATAAAAATTCTTCTACCTGACTAGAGAGAGAACCCAGTGAGCAGGGAGGTCCGCCCCTCCACCTCTATAGAGTCAGTTAATGCTCTCTGCAACTCCTCCCAAGAGACTAGGGTTCACATCTGGCAGACAGCTTAGATGAACTCCAGAGAGTTCACCTGCACCATCGAGTTGTTCTGTAATGCAACACTGTTCCAATTTAATTATCAGCCTCTGCTCAATGGCCTGGAGGACCAGTGGATGAGAGCATTCAGTAGGAGATCCTTCTGTCCAAACTGGGGACCAACCCTCCAGATCTATCAAGGTCAAGGATCAGGAATCAGGAGAGCTATCTGTTGCTCTCCTGATGTTTTGAACTTCAGCATCTCTCAGCTCCACCCATCATGGCTAATAGCGGTTGGAAAATTATGGTGGGGAATTTTCCAGTTTAGTTTGCACCCAGTGCCCTGTTTCTAGATCAAAGCAAGGACACACACACCTTTACTTAGCCAAAAATATAGCTGGATGTTTATTTATTGCACATACCAAAATAGCTAACTGGCAAAATTGGATAAAAGGCAGACCCCCATCCTCACCCACCTCCCAAAAAGGGGGGGAGAGAGGGAGAGAGAGGATTTACATTATCTATATCTATCCATTTCAAAAGTCTGCTGCAAATAATTTATTTATCATATTTATTTATATTTATACAGCTGCTCATCTCACAGCGGCTTCAAAAATGGCAGGGGGGAACCCACATGTGGGTCATGGCTGCTCATGTTCAATTAATGTGAAGACACTATAGTCACATACTGGAGCTCTGGAAGACTTTTTTTTATTACAAGTGAACAATTATTTTGTAGCAGGTCATAGTGAATATCTGAATGAAGGGGTAACCTTTTCTTTTTCCAGGTGTCTTATATACAGATTCATAAGCCCTACATGGCTTGGATCCTTGTTACCTTCAGAACTCAGACTCTTCAGGGTCTAGGCCTGAATCTGGCTACCCAACATGATCTCACCAAGAGAGGATGCTCTGGTTATCACCCCTAGAGAAATCAATAGGTAGGAATCCAGCCATTGCGTTCTCAATGGCAGGTCCTCATGGGGGGACCCTCTGTGGTGGCTTCCCCCTCTCCCCTGCTTTTACCCCTAGAAATTAGGTGAATCCCAACTCCCTTTGCAGGGATTTTGGGAAGTGAGTTTGGAAGACTGAAGTAGATTTCTTTAAGGGTTTTAAGAATTAATGCCTTTAATATTTTGGATTGTATGGATGTTTTTAATGTATTGTTGTAAGCTGCAAAAATAGTTGGACCAGATAACATTCATTTAATTTTAATGAATAACTAAAATAAATAAGATCCCTTTCTTCATATAGTTAAAGGAGTGGACCACTGATGGAGGCATAGTCTGCAGCAGTAAGTTGATCCCTTGGGAAGAATGTTGTTGAATGAAAATGGTCAAATCCTAAAGGGTCTGCTGAGTTTTATTAACCAAAGGTATCCATGTAGTTCCTAAGATGTCTGTTGCATTTCAGAAGAAAATGCTGAAGGAAATTAGAGTGACAAATAGCATCACACTCTGTGGTTGCTTGCACACACCAAATGGGTTTTAGGTTGTTTTCTTTTTTTCCTCAATAGCAGAAAGCAAACAATTTCTAAAAATGGCAAAAGATGATGGACTGGCCTCCATCCTGCTGGTAACTTGGTGCCAGTCCCTTCTTCTAGTTCAGCTGGCTCTCCCCTAGAGCCCAGATGCTGCGTTGATGGCCTCCAGCTGCTATTCGTGAATACGATCAAGCTGTGTTCCTCCATGGCTTGGTTGAGGATGAGTGAGCATAACCAAGATCTGGCTGGGTGAAGGTGGGGAATGGCCCTATTTAAGATTTGCCTGCCAGAGTTTCAGGTGATTCAGCAGCTGTGACTCCATGTTCCCAGAGAAGGGATGACAATGATGTGAGAACTTAGTTATGACCAGAAGCTCTGCTGTGTAGGCCATTGGATGTAAGGTGGGATGGAGTGACAAGCTAGGGATACTGCTGGTGGTCCTCCTGCCTGCCAATCAGCAGTTTCCTACTTGGGCTAACGTTGGGTTCCCTGTGGCTGTTAGAGCTGGAGGATTTGGATCTGGAGTGGCTCAGGAATGGGAGCTGGAGTGGCTCATGAATTAATCCATGGCTTCCCTGTTGAAAATTAGGTTGCTGGATGTGGTGATTGCCTGCAAACAGCCTCTCTCCAACCATTGTTCTCTAACCATTGCTCCTGGATACCTCCATGGTTTACAGAGGAGATCCAGGAGATAAAGCAGCAGAAGTGATGCCTAGAGCACTTGTGGCAGAAGGCAAGGACAGAGTATGCTAATATAACTACAAGCCCAGGATTTGGGCTATATCTTTGTAATGTCAGCATCTCTCAGTGCTTACTGAGTGAGCAGAATGTGACCCAGAGACACTGTTTAAGGTGACCCAAATCCTCTTGGGGAAAGACAGGCAGCATGATCTTCCTTCAGGCTACTGTAACATGTTTGCAAAATATTTTGCTGATAAAATCACTCATATTCATTTATTTAGACTCCGTGTTGCTAGCCAAATCAAATAAGGTAACTGGGGCAATGTGGTGAGAAGTATCTGAGTTTTGTTTGATTTTGTAGACTCTGAGGAATGAGATAGGGTTCTCAGTGATAGGGGTTTTGCCATCTGAGGGTTTGATTCACACTCAGTCGACTAGTTTAGAAAGGATGTGTGTGTGTGTGATTAGATTTGAGAAGTAATCAGTGGCATCATCTGCCAGAAGTTCCCCTCTGGATTCTAAGAAGGACAAAAAGGACAAGAATTAATGGACACAACTTTGACATCAGAACTCAAAACAAGGACAAAGTAATATCAGAGCATTTCACCCTCCCGGGACACTGCATAGCAAACCTGAGTGACTGTTTTGCAAAAACAGGACTTAACTCCACTATTGAGTGAGAGATTGTTGAATTCACATGCATCTGAAGTTTCAGGCAATCTCAGAAGGTCTCAACAAGCACAACGGGTTTTCAGCACATTACAATTGTTAATTGAGAAGGTCCTTGGATTCTGTCTCACAGGTAACCTACATCTGCATGCCCAACCTGTCTTTCCTTCCTCACCTTCCCTCCCACCTCTCCCCAATTTAAATCCCACATCAATCTAGCCACTCAATCCACCTGATGAAGTGAGCTGCAGCTGATGAAAGATTAGGCCTTTTAATAAAACACGTTAATTGGTAAAGATGCTACCAGACTCTTTATGATGCTTTGCCACCATTGTTTAACACGGCTCTCCTCCTACAATGTCTTTGGAAGGAGGGAGCTGAACTTCTGCTCTGAAGAAAGAAGTGCTCCAGAAGAAGTAATCTTTCCCTCCAATAGTGCTGGATAACTTCTGCTCAGTCTCCAACCTTCCCCTTTTAGCTGCAGTTGCAACAAATCCTGGATGAAGTAGATTACTGTTATCCCTTTCAGTTGAGATCTGTTTGTTCAGTTGAGATTTGGACCTGAATGTAGAAGAGAAACTGTGCTGTTTGTTCTTGTAGATGAAAGTCTTATTATATCCCTCAGTGGTGGTTGATACCCTCAACAGTGGTATCGTTCTGGACTGCTTGTAAAGCTTGGGAATAGGAGGAATAATTCTACAGTCATTCTATTTCCTCCTGTTTGGGCAGTTGCAGTTGGTGATGATGAGGGATGACTTATCAAGCACTTGGTTACTTCTGCCTGGAGTTTAACAGCAATGTGAAATTCCTGGAAGAGGTCATTTATCAGTTCAAGGTAAGATAGCATCAGTATGCTGATAATACCCAATTATATAACTCCACCCAGGGTCAGGTGGATCAATAAATGCTCTTACACAAAGAAACTGGGTGGGATAAGACAAGCTGAAACCGAATCTCAGCAAGAGAAACCATCCAATTCACTGATGGGGCCTACAATAGCTGTGAGTTGAGTCACACTCCTTCTGAAGACACAGGTCCACAACTTGAGGGTCTTCCTGGACTCATAGCTCTCATTTATCAGTTAGTGTCTGTGGCCAAAGAGCCTCTGCACATTTTTGATTGATGCACACATTGTGGTCCTTTTAGAGCAGGGAACCCTAGCATTATGAATTATTACTCATCACCACAGTATGCACTCTACTTGGGGTTGCCTCTGAGGACTAACCAGAAAATTCAGCTGGTGCAGAATGTGACAGCTTGCATGCTAGAAGGTGAGATGTATTAAATCAGAGTGGCATCTCTTTCAGGGGCACTGCATTGGCTGCCAATGGATAGATTGGTTATATGCCAACAAGTCAGTGTTAACTCTTAGTAACCACATAGATAGATTTTCTCCATGATGATTTGTCCTTAACCTGGTCTTTCAGGTCTTCCAATGGTACATGTTACTGTATCTATGGGATAGGCTTTTCAAAATCTAATTTGTCTGTTTTATGCACTTAACCCAGGAACAGATACACTCTATCCCTCTTTTCAAGATGACTCAGGTATGGGAACTCAGAATTCATTCTTCTCTGTGTCACTTTTTTGGACCACCCCTTCTGTATTCTTCTGAAAAGAAGACACAAGAGAGCCTCCAAACAATTTGCAATCAACTACTCTAGAAAGACCAAAAATATTTTAAAAGTATCACATCCTTGGGCTTCCCCCCTCCCCCGAGCAAACAATTCATTGATTCATTCTCAATTCTAGCACCTTCTGAGGTTTATTCATTGATTTCACCCATTTTAGAGGGCTTTACGTTTTTTCACCATTCAGGTTATGGGAAAAGCCATTTAACAATATGTACAATAAATGCAGAATGAAAACTGGAGTGGTGGGTGTGTGGTGTTGAAAATCAAAGAATAAAAATGGATGTATTTAATAATATTCTGGCTTAAAGTGGCAGGGTGGGAGAAATTCCACTCTTTTGCAATGAAGAGTATAGTCCCAAACACTATTGATAAGGCTAAAAGTCTGGTATAAATGAAGGTAGCACCAGATGTTAATGAATATTAAGAGATGATTATTATTAGAGCAATCAATTCTCATTTTGAGTATATAGCTGAGGGCCTACTGGATGCCATAGAAGAACAATTCCCCCGGGTGCCATATTGAACAATTAAATTCATTACGATGGTTTTATAACTTTCCCTGCAATGTTTGGCAGGGAACTATTTGGGATAAAGGGGGGGCAGCAATGCCATTTGACGGGCCATTGATCTGTTCCTGCAGGGCATTTCCCCTGTGATTACAAATCACTCCTGGCCAGCTGCTCTAACTAATGGCTTGAACCAAAGATCCAGATAAAAGAGAGCCTAGCAGGATAGGCTTTGTTTCATCAGGGCACTATCCCCCATATGGGAGGAGTAGGAAGGACTGAGAGAAGAAATTGAAATACAATACATCTACTGTGCTAGGAAATCTCCACTAGCTTTTCATCAACCCATCTGGAGTTGTTTCACTGATAAAGTTCTGTGTAAACTTATGTTCTGCGTATCTTCAAACTTAACTCTGTGGTTCACTGCAGGACTGGCCAAGTGTCCTGTTAACCATTTGTGGGGGAAATGACTGATTAAGGATTTCTGTTCTACCTCTTCCCCAGAGAACAGCTTCTTGAAATTCTCCATCCTCAAACAAAGCAGAACAATTGGAAGCCACATTTCTGAAGTATTCCAAGGGAGGAGAAACTCTCTATTGTTTTGGAATGTGGCTCGCTTATTATTAGTGACACTAAAATTCATTCCCTCCTTCCTTCCTGCCTGCCTGCCTGCCTACCTGCCTGCCAGTGTGATAGAAGCAAAATATTGCAGACCCACTCAATTTTTAGAAAATATTTGGGGAATTTCTGCAAAGCAGCCTATAAAATGCCTGCTGAGAAATGTCTGCTAAGATCAAACTTCCTTGCTTGGATGATGTTAATAAGACAGCTTCTTAAGCCTTCAAGAGAAAGACCTCTCATGAGATCCTGAGCCAAACCTACCTTTTGTGTTAGGTTGTTTAGTGACACATGCAGGCATAAGCATGTTGTGATCATTTCCTGGATATTGTTCATAATCTGCCTTGGAGTGACTGGCTTGATTTAGTTACTGGACATCTAGAAATGTGATCCAGACTCAGAGTATATCTGGAGTTGGTCTCAAGAACAGTGTAATTGCCTGGAGGCCTCAAAATCCAATCTACCAGTTCCTTCACAACTTTCTCCATTTGGAGTCAACCCCTGAAAATATTGTGTTAAGCAATATGACAATTGAAAATCCAGATTTATGGTCTAACTGGAACAGCCCCAGTACACCCACCCTGCCATCCTCAGAAACAAGTTCTCTGAAGCAACGATCATTGATTGCTCTGGAAAAAAAAAAGTGTGTTTATTCCTCAGCCACACAAAAACATTTTGTAATTTCCCTGCTTGTTTTAACTCTGACAATTTACTACACAATGATGCATGAAAAATAGTCTTGTCAGCTTTTCTGTCCTCCACTCTTCCATTTTATTGGTAGAAATGGGCTCTAAATTTACAGAAGTAGCTCCTTCACAACCAACATAAGTTATGAAGTGGGTCACAGGCCTCCACAGGCCTCTGAATAATTGCTTCCCTCCTGGAACATTATTCCATTTGTAAATTGTTTGGTTCAACAAAGCACAAATCTGCTTGTAACTTGTGCCTCTCTGCATTAAGGGGGAATTTTAGATGTAGACAGCAGTGATTTTTCTGCTCCTTCATCAAGGTTCTTGGAGAATGAAAGTAACTATAGAGCTGTTAGCTGGTAGGTCTATCATCCAGTTCTTTGCTGCTCAAAATATATGTTGCAGCATTCTCTCTTCTAATCTTTTTTTTTTTTCAGCATTTCTCCCTCTCCTTTGCCTCCCCCACCCACCTCTGTCCTCCACAGCCAAGCTATTATCTTTTTCAGATGTGCCCCATTAATTCCCTATACGAATTCATGCACACTCAGCTCTCCGCTCCTAATGACTACAGAGAAATAATGAATGTGGCCCATTGAAAAGGCTGCTTTTTGTGATGTTGTCACCAGATTAATTGATTGATTGAAATCTCTCCTGCACATCTCTGGTGTCTACTTTTGATGGACTCCAAGATCTACAATTCCTCAATGCACTAAGTAAAACTTTTGGGATGCTGGGTAAGGGTTATTCTTATGTATAGATCACTTTCATCACATCGGATACAGAGTTTTTCCCATGCACATTTTCCTGAAAATACATTTATTGAATTAAGTGGGTCTTATTTTTAGTAGACGTAGTATTATAGAATCATTGCGGTGGGAAGTACCTCAAAGTCATCTGCAACCAATATAAACGACTTCACCATCCTTAATATCCTACTTAAACGCTGCCAGCAAGGAAGATCTCAGTCCTTCACTTTCTGAGATAATCACAATATGTCCCCCTAATGTTTATGTTCAATTTTCTTAATGTAACTCCATCCATTACAGTGGTACCTCGGGTTATGAACGCCTCTGTTAACAAACTTTTTGGGTTACAACCAGCTCCGGCCGCAAAAATTTACAGGATATGCGGCCATTTTCCCTCCCGTGACACGGTCCGTGGCCATTTTTCCGCCCCTGACACATGGTCCGCAGCCATTTTCCACCCTGACACGTGGTCTGCGGCCATTTTTCTGCCCCAACACGTGGCCCGTGGGCATTTTTCTGCCCCTGATACGTGGTCCGTGGCCATTTTTCCGCCCCTGACACGTGGTCGTAGGGAGGGGGACTCTCCCTCCAAGCAATAGCCGCCTCCCTGTCCTCCACACCAGAACGGATTAACTGTAATTACATTGAACCTTATGGGGAAATTTCCTTCGGGTTGCGACCAATTCGGGGTGCGACCAGAGTCATGGAACGAATTAAATTCATAACCCAAGGTTCCACTGTACTTTTCTACTCCAGAAGCAGCAGGAAAATAATTTTGCTCAGTCACCTATGTGAATGTCCTTGAAAGATCTAAACAAGGCAGAGGAATCACTTCTTAATCATCTCTAGGCAAAACACATTCAACCCTTTCAGCTTTTCCTGGTAAAATGTGGTCTCCAAATTGTTCACCATCTTAAAAACATTCAGCATTAAAAAGAGCTCAGTTCTCTATTGGAACAGAGCATCTAGTTTCAGCGTTCACCCAGGGGTAACTCCAGTGAATCTCATATAGTCCTCTTCTGAAGTTACTAGAGGAATGTTACTTGTGATCTGGGAAATAGTAAACAGTCCCCTGGATTAGTAGTTTTGGCTGCCTATCTTCTGAACAAATTTCAGTATGATAAACACCTACTGTCAAAAACTTGACTCAGATCTCCAGAAGAGTGGTTCCATGGATTCTTGTCAAGAAGTCCAATCTTCTGCCTCGTGGCTTCTCACATAGATGATATGAGAACAAAACTCTTTTGTGTGCATGTACAATCCTCCTTCCTCTAAACGCATAATCACATAGACCCCAATACAAGGTTTAGATGAATGAGAGAAACATGACTGCATTGGAAGGACTTTGATGGCCACTTAGAGAATGCTCTGACAGAAAGCCAAGAAGATATTGTAACTGACCGAGGACAGCTGCTACAAGATGCTCAGGTGTCAATTCTCAGAGAATATGCTATGGCAAGAATCTATCCAGCAATTTCCTTGATGTGTCCCATTATCAACTGCCATTGTCCCTTGTTTTTAAAAACCATAGCTCTTCACACACCAGTTGGAATGGATATGATGCATTGGCACAGCTTGATGTGCTTCTTCCTGCATCTAAGTAGTGACCATTCTGATGTAAATAGAGGAAGGCAAATCAGTTACAATACTAACAAGGCCCCTAAGGGTTGCACACTACCCATGAGTGCCCTGTAACCCATCCATCTTGTCCTGAAACTCAGCTTCCTTTTATCTAAATGCAAAACTGCACTGTATGCCTATAAGGTCATCTCATCTATAACTCACAGTGTTGTGAGGAGGTAGTGAGAGAGAATGAAGCTGGATAATTGATATCAGAGGGAAAGAAAAAGACAAACACCTAAATTTCCAACCTGAACAAATTCTTCACTGTCACTTTATTTATGTGTCAGTTTTTCCAAACTGTGGCCAATGGCTTACAGAAAGATATATATTACAGTACAACAAAGCCATGTCAAAATGTATTCGCAAGTGCTAATGATACTTACAAATACATATTTTTATTACAGCTTGGTTGAAATATTATATTTTGAAGTAGTGGCAATATAGTATTTTGATCCGTGACAGAAACTAACAAAAACACTACAGTAATTTTTCTTCATGAAAATATTCGTGAAAGTTAAAGTTCCCATAACAAAATGTCTCCATTCCTCAATGTATGAATCTTTTTCATGACAGATAGGAGACCACCAGGAAATATCAGGGCTATAAGGTAGACTAGTTGCTCAGAGAAATATCCCACTAAAAGACACAGTGGCAAATGGAGGAGGAGGCCTACATAGCCATGATGTCACCCAGAGTAAAGCTTCATTTAGAGCAACTGTTACATGTAATATGCCTTGAGCTAAAATACTGCAGATAACAAAGTTACACCTGAAAGCAATTAAATTCAAACTCTGTTAAAAAAGCAGCTTTACAATCAGTTATCAGAAAATTGTAATGCACTAATTTTCCAACAACTAAGGGTGTACACAGGGGGTCAAAAAATCAAGATGGCAACCACAGCCGTGTGATCAAAGCCCTACCAAGCAGTTGTCATAAAATAAAAGCCATACCTGCTGTGGTATTCCAGAAATTGCTCTATAATTATTTTCAAGCTTCCTGATAAATTGAGGTTCTAAATCTAATTTGTTTTTGGTAGTCAGGTATACAGGGACATCCACAACAAGCTGTGATGAGGTCAAAATGACATGTTAGCTATGACATTTATCATTTTTGTTATTATTATATCCTGCCGTCATTTTGTACAACTCAGGGTGGTGAACAGAAGACTCCCACCTCTGTTTTCCTTATAACCAGAACCCTCTGAGATGGGTTGAGCATGATCAGAGTGATTGGCCCAAAGTCACCCAGCCACCTTTCATGATTAAGGGAGGACTAGAACTCATGGTCAACCAGTTTTTAGTATGGCACCTTAACTACTATACAAACCGGCTCTCACCATGACATAATGGCAGAAAGGACCTAACTTATTTCTTTGTAGGTCACAGCATCTGATGCAAGTGTGACTCTACAGTTTGTTTTATTTGAAACTGTAGCAGTGGTTCCATCAAAGGGGTCAAAGTCTGCAAGACGTCTGGTGTGGCTTTGCGAATGAAGCCCCAACCCTTGTGTAGCTACAGTGGTGTTGCACACACCTCCAAAATGGGCTGGGCTTCCATTGTGAAGCTGCACCCATCATCTTGCTGATTTTGACCTCCTCTGGGGTTGCCCATGAACTGCAGCTGACAACTTCTGATTCATCTCTGCTGGATTCTTCAATAAATGTACTAAATTGGGAACTGGAAGTGATTGAATCTCTGTCATGCTGGGGGCTTGCTGTCATCCCTAGGGCAGATTTCTAGATGTACTTACATTCCTTGTCTTAAGGTGAAAAAAAGGAAAGCTGTGGAAAAGAGACCAGTCTTCTCCTTCTGTATCGCCTTAATCTTGGATTCTTGTGGGTTGCAACTGAGATGCAGGCATTGGGGTATATCATGCAAATGGTGGCTATGCATCTTGTACAGCAATGTTTCTCAACCTTGGCAGCTTTCAGAGGTATGGACTTCAACTCCCTGAATTCCCCAGCCAGCAAGGCTGGCTGGGAAATTCTGGGAATTGAAGTCCACACCTCTGAAAGCTGCCAAGGCTGAGAAACACTGTTCTACAGGAATATACACCAAGGATGCTTGTGGGACTGTAATGCTCTTTCTCTTTTTTCCAAGCTTCTTATCAGTGCCGTCGTTAGATCCAAGTCTGGTTTAACCATGTGAGTGCATGTGTATGTGTGCGAACACATTTGCACGCTTGTGGCTCTTGCCTAGAAAGTTGCTTGTCCAGCTGATATCTGCACAATTACCCTTCTGTAAGTCCCACATACAAATGATTGCCAGCCCCATCAATGAACATCTGGTGCCACCAGACTAGCCCACTTTCCCTGCCGTATTGATTAAGTAGCTTGCAGCTTTTGAGTCTACAGGCCTCTTCTTTGTCAGCTGCTCTGCCATGACAGCTATTTCGAGTTTGCTATTTCACAGGTTATCATGAACTTGCAAAGATTAATTTTCGCTCTCCTGTCAACACTTTCCAATGCAATCTCTCTCTTTCTCTCCCTTGTTTTTCTTTATTCATACCTTCTCTGGCTGCAAAAGTGGAAAAAAAATGAGATGCCATCTTGCTTCGGGAGGATGTAATATGGCCTTGCTCACCATGGTTGGCCAAAAGAAGGGGCTTTCAGTGAATTTGTAAGGATTTTCGATGCTCTGAGTGAAAGCTGACATTTTTATTTTAGGAGCAATGGTGCATGGGAATCTTGAGGACTGTTGACCTCTGAGCTGGGGGGTTGTAGTGTTAGGAAAAATCAAAATATTCCAAAGATATTTCCCATTCATACTGAAAGTCACTGGTTGACTTTGGGCTAATCACTGGTTGACCTTCAGCTGATCACTTAAATTGCAATGGAGGCCTGGAGATAAAGCCAAGGTAGTGGTTTACATCAGTGTTTTTTAGACTGGGCAACTTTAAGATGGGTGGACTTCAACTTCCAGAATTCTGTGCCAGCAATGCTGGGTGTGGAATTATGAGAGCTGAAGTCCACACATCTTAAAGTTGCCCAGTCTGAAAAACACTGGTTTAGATGTTTTAGCATATTCCTCAAAGGTAGAATTGCATATACATGTGATTGTTAATATTTAAAAATTGAAAAGTGATTCTGAGATCTCAGCAGACAGTTACGCTCAGTGTATGAATGATGGAGAAAGGAGACATTGGCTAGGATCATGCATTACACTAAGCATTGGTTTACTCAGTTGTGGTTTCTTGACTAAGCCATAAACCATGATTTATGTATGGCAATGGCTTAGTGTGATATGTCTGAACTGAATCACTTAATTGGGACGAATCTAACAGTAAAGTGCTTCTACTCACAAGTGCCCCACGTTCAAGAAATATATTCGTAGCAGACTTCTAAAAATATTTAGTGTTTGAATTGTCCAACCCATATTGAGATTCAATCCAGCTTGACTGGGAGAATAGAACTGGATCAATTTTCTGAATTGATCTGAACACTGAAATAAAACTGGCCCTGATTTGCACACTCCTAGACAGAGGACCTCCTGATGTGTTTATTTGATTTATATTGTGCAGGAGTTCAAGGCAGTGAACGGAGTCACGAGCTCAAGATCACCCAGTAACTTTCCATGCCTGAGGGTGGATCTGTCAGAGTTGCTTTAGTGCAGTGTTGTCCAAACTTGGCCACTTTAAGATGAGTGGACTTCAACTCCCAGAATTCCCCAGCCAGCCATGCTGGCTGGGGAATTCTGGGAGTTGAAGTCCACTCATCTTAAAGTGGCCAAGTTTGGACAACACTGCTTTAGTGGGTCCTGCACTGAGCAAGGGGCCGGCTGGACTGGGTGACCTCCTAGATAGGAACTTCCAACTCATGAACTTATAATTCAAATCTGGAGCCAGCCCAACACCCCAGTCACTATGTATCACTGCGTCTTGCCTCTCCTGCATGCACACTCATGCTGAAAATAATTGAGCAAATGGAAATTAGATTTAAGAAACCAGAATATCTTGGTGTAATGACAACATGGTGCCATGCAAATTTCCACTATTTTAATTTATGAAGAAAACTGCTTGGCCAGAAGTATGCTAAACTAATATTTCTTCCTGAAACCAAATGGCTGGGAGTTTGCTCATTACAGGCTGAACACAAACAGGAAGCTTGTTTCTTCTTCTTCTTCTTCTTCTTCTTCTTCTTCTTCTTCTTCTTCTTCTTCTTCTTCTTCTTCTTCTTCTTCTTCTTCTTCTTCTTCTTCTTCTTCTTCTTCTTCTCCTCCTCCTCCTCCTCCTCCTCCTCCTCCTCCTCCTCCTCCTTTTTTTTTGTTGAAATCATCTATAATGAGCTTTCAAGAAATCAGTGCTCAGGAAAATGACTCTATATTTATGCCGTTTTGCTTGTTTGCACTTTTAGACTTATTTGTAATGGAGAAGGCTTTGCTGAGAAGACCTCTAAATGTGTGCTGTCCTGCCAGAGGTCCTGCCAGAAGCCAGAGGCTGGGAAGTAACACTGGGTGCAATTTATAAACTTTACATAATTATTGATAATGTCAAATGCTATAATATAAAGTGCTGTCAATTCTAGATTGATTATGTACCAACAGTCATTGCTGACTCTTAGTGACCACATAGATAGGTTTTCTCCATGATGAACTGTTCCTAACAGGTCCTTCAGGTCTTCTAATGGTGTACCCATCACCACTGTGAGTCAATCCACCTTGATGCTGGTTGTCCTCTTCTCTTTCCTTCCACCTTTCTCAGCATTACAGCCTTCTCCAGAGAGCTGGGTCTTCTCATCATGTGTCCAAAGTAGAATAATTTGAGCCTGGTCATTTGTGCCTCGAGTGAGAACTCTGGGTTGATTGGTTCAATGATCCATTTGTTTGTTTTCTTGGCTGTCCATGGTATCCTCAGGAGTCTTCTCCAACACCAAAGTTCAAAGGAGTCAATATTCTTAGAGTATGTAATAAATATAAATTTAGGTTTTGCCAGAAAGCACCTTTATGGCTTTTGGGGCAAGAAGCATTTTATGGATAAGAAATGATAAATAATCATAAATGGTTAACCTACGGAGATGTTCCAGCATTTTCTCAAAGGGACTGTAAAATGAAATCAAGAGAAGATTTGATAACAGAAGGATATCCTTGTCAATGGTTTTCTTATGTACAATTAACAGAAAAGTTTACAGTGGATTAAAGATTTTGAACAAAGTAAGACTGAGTTTGAAATAGAATTATGTACTAATGATGAACATGTTATTGCTAAAATGCATAAACCTTTGCTGAAATATGAGACAGAAGAAGAATGTGTGATAGAATGGACTAAAATGTTTGGTTATAATATACAAATGGACCAATGGGAAAATATGTGGTTGAAAGGATTGAATTTTTCATTATGTTCTAGCCTTAAAGAGAATTTTTATTAAAAAGATGTATCGTTGGTATCTGTCACCAAAGAAATTGCCTAGAATGTAAAAAGGTACTTTGAATCCTTGCTGGAAATGTGAACAACATGAAGGAACATTTTATCATATTTGGTGGACATGTAAAAAAGCCCAAAAAAAAAAATTGGATACAAATATATGTACTAATTCAGAAGATTTTACAGGTTAAAGTACAACTGAAAGCACAGACTTTTCTTTTGGGACTAATGGACAAGCAGTTAGAAAAAAAGTCATGGAACTTTTATATATGAAAAAACTGCAGCAAGTCTATGGTACGCTCAAAAGTGGAAAGGTTCGACACCACCCACAATGGAGGAATGGTTGGTGAATACGATGAAATTTGTGGAGATCACTAAATTAACATCCTTGATCAGAGAAAAGACAATATCTACATTTATGGTTGACTGGAAACCACTTACAGACTTTTTGCATGATATGGAAAAAAAGGCACTAAGGATCTGTGGTTTTGATGATTAGGAAAAAAATGGATAATAGAAGAAAGTGAGCTTTTTTGTAATTAGTAAGAAATAATTTTGCAATTGTAGTTATATTTGCTGCAAAGCAAATCGGAAGGTTCTTTTTTCTACGTTTTCTTTTTTTTCCTGCAGTTTTGCCTTTTCTCGCTCTTCTTTCCTTTCTTCTTTCCTGTTTCTATTCTTAATTAGCTTGTGTTAGTTTTCGCATGCTTTGTAAATCTTTTAATAAAAAAAATTATGTGTGTATGTATGTACGTATGTATGTATGTATGTATATGTATGTATGTGTGTGTATGTATGTGTGTGTGTGTATGTGTGTGTGTGTGTGTGTATATATATATATAATGTCAATGCTCTTCCTATCTACTTCTTCAAAGTCCAGCCTTTGCCTCCATAGAGTGTCACAAGAAAAACCATAGTCTGCATGATTCTGATCTTTGTAGGGGTAGACACATCACAGCATCTGAATAACTTTTCCAAGGCCTCCATGGCTGCTTTACCAAGTGCTAGTCTGCGACATTTTTCTTGAAATCAGGGGATGGGGTCTTTGAGGCATGGGTGTGCATAGGATGTCAAAAACAGCAGGAGGGCAATTGCAACAGTGCTGTTGAAGCTCTGCCTGCTTTTTTACATTCGTCACACGTGGGACACATATAAAAACCAGCAGAGCTCTGACTGTACCCTTGCAGCCACCATTTTGCCTCTTTTGACCACACCCTATGGACACTCCTGCTTTGAGCTGTGGAGTTACAGAAGATTGCTTGAAATCTCATGGGCTGGACATGTAGAAAATGAGATGGGCCTCTGAAGAATGGGTAAAGATAAGTTTTTTGTGATTATCATCCAGAAAAGGAATATTTGGGACTTATGATAGGCACTGAGGGACCTCAATTACTTAATTTAATTATAAAACACAGTACTAGAAGATAATGCATATCCTGGTTGGAAAATCTGCATGTTTGGCATAAATATAATGGTGTTGGTTTGGAGGAAGGAAGGAAGGAAGGAAGGAAGGAAGGAAGGAAGGAAGGAAGGAAGGAAGGAAGGAAGGAAGGAAGGTAGGTTGCAGCTTCCAGGAGGAGATGCCTAAAAGAAGAAGAAGCTCTAACATGCTATCAAATGTCAAACTGTCCCAAAAGGTTAGAGACCAAACTCTACAAAAGTCTTGAATGCTGCACATTATTTTCTTTCTAAGTTTTGATAATTAAAATTAAAGGCATCTTATTGAGAACATCAATCTTGAAGCTTTTGCACAGATGGAATTTTGGGCTTTGATGTTTTACTGGTTGACACCCAGCCCCTAATCTAGTGTGTGGTATGTTTGTTTGCATTTGTGTATAGTTTTGCCTGTTTGGGCCTTTTGGGGGGAGGGGGGCAGGGTGGAAGGCCCTAAACCAGGCCTTCTCTCCTGTATAGAGGATGTTGTTGCTTTTCGGTTACATAAAATTCAGCTCTTGGAAAACTGAAATGTTGTACCTAAATCAGTAGATACCTGTCCAAAATGAGATGCAACATATTAACGAAATAATTAGATTAGGAAAAAGTTTAAAAGGGAGTTTATACAGCAAATTCTCTCTTGTTTCTTTCGGACAGATTTGGTAATCAGTGATTTTTATAAGCTGTGATGTAGAAAAGCATCAGTGATTTGACTAGGGGGAGGCGTTAATCTACCTGATACCATTTTATAATTTATAGATAAATATTATACATCTAAAGACCTTGAAAGGTTTATGATGTATTTCAAAAACTCCAAATGTATCTGGTCGTGGATAAACTAGTGACGTACCAAAATCAGAATCATGTTAGGAATGTTTTGAATATAAAACCATAGCTCACATTACAGTTAAGCTGTCATATCAATTTTGAATAGGGGAGAAAGGAATTTTACCCATCCATCTTCAGAAAAAGTGTTTCAAGGAGTGCAAAGGATGAGACAGAACAATCTTGAGAACTGATTCCTTCAACAAATCTGTGAGGTAGGGTTTTTAAGACAAATGACAGGATTTGAACCAGTTATACAGAACCAAGGCCACCTCTTAGAATGTAGATGCAAATTGCTATTAAAACATGTCACAGAGACAGAACAAGTAGAAGACTGTATGATAAAATGGTACAAATTTGTAAAGAAACAGTTACATTACAACAAAGGGAGGACTTATGGAAAACCTCAATAAAATTTACCCCAGGCCATAATTTAAAAGAAAATTGGTACAAAAGGTTGTACAGATGGTATACAACTCCATCTATAATTGCAAAAATACATAAATCGTATAAAAATAAGTGTTGGAAATGTGATACAGAAGGAACATTTTGTCATTTGTAGTGTTCATGTAAAAAATGCAAAGATCCTAGAAAAAAATTCCGAGCATCATTCAAAAAATCTTAAAAACAAAGCTTGAATTAAAAGTTCAGCTTTTTCCAGAACAAGCAAACAGATAAATAAGCAAACAATCTATTAAGATATATGCTAATAGCCATGAGGTCAAATTTGGCCCAACTTTGGGGGGGGGGAACCGTTGCCAACAATATCATACTGCGCAACCAAACTTGGGGAATACCTAGTGAACATCAGAGTCAAGCAGCCATTTGAAGAAGGCCCTCCAAATCTGGTGAATATGCTTTAGATTTAGAAAGACTCTTTCTGCCTTCTCGCGATGCAAAAGCAGGTTAACTAAGATGAAAGAAAGGAAGGGCTGCATTTGGGAGTAGGAAATCTGGCCACTGACAGATTTGGCTAATTGAAATAATCCTTATTCACAGAAAAAGGAAGATCTTTAGTCTGGCAGTAGCTTTGGGAATGCGCTTTGAACGAATGTTGAGTTGCTTGCCCTAGTTCCAGAAGCTGGTCTCTCAGTAAAATGAGAAATGAGAAGGGCAGGATTTGGTAGTAGAAAAAGAGAAAGATTAAATCAGGAGCAAAGTACCAGATTTGTAATATCCAAGCTCTACAACAAAACAGAAGTCTTGGGCTACCTGACAAGAAAATGTTTTGGTTGAAAAGAATTATTGCAGGGCCTCTGTTAACTGCTGAAAAAGCTACATGGATCTGTTCATGAAATCACCAAGAGTCCAGCTTGGCTGTAAGAACCTCCTTGTACCTTTTTTCTCCCAAATGTCTGTTTTACAAATATCAATAAAATTATGTTGATCTAAATCTCCCATAATCCATAGCCAGTACAGCCATTGCTTGGAGATCCAACATATCGAGAAACAGAGGCTTCTGTGGATACCTCTTTGTATGTGTGTTGCAGAGAGAGGATTGTATAACGGAAGAAGGATGGTCCCAAACACCCCTTGGCCACTTCATAACTAAGTAAGCACAAGAGCATTATATTCTGCTTGGGAGAATTTCATTGAAATTTCATTGAAATTCTCCTAGGAGAACATTTTTGAAAGCCCATTTTCTAAACCTGAAAGAAAAAATTGTAAAAAAAATTATCTGCATGGTACTAATTTGTACAGGGGCTGAAGGGTCATCTACCTATCCTGAATCAGAGGGCTGCAAAGGGTTACTTAGATGTTAATCCACCCCTCCATTCAGTGCAGGAATTTGGATGAAGACCTCCTTGACAGATGATTTTAGATCTGCCTGCCCACCTGTCTTCCTGGATTTCTATCCCCTCTTTCTAATTCTAGAGGAAAGTTCTAAGTAGCCTGGGATCTGTCACAGGCCCTTTGATTTCTCATAGGCATCAAATAGTCATGTCAGATGAAAATTGGTTCTTTTTTGTTTCTTGGAATCTGACACAGAAGAGAAATTGGAAGAAGAAGAGAAAGCAGTAAGATGCCCAAATTGAGGGGCAGGGGGATACTGTTGTTAAGCTTGGAGAATATAATAACACTGTTTGACATTAATAATAGAAAAGTGCCTATAAAGATGATTTTTTTTAAAAAAAATAATTCTCTGTGTTATTTCATACAGTGCCTGTATTATGCTATGCCCTGTCTCCAAATGGTGTGTAAGTCAGGGGTGCTACAGAGAGTAATAAACACCTTTTAAAAAAGAAGGAACGTGCGTACTGGAGTGCAATGAAAATCAGATTCAATTCCATCATGTTTACTCCTAAGGAACTTTTACAATCCCAAGCATAGACTAACACATCTGGAGAGTGCCAGGTTGGCAATGGCTGACTACACTTCCATAAGTTTTTGTTCTGCTGTGGCTATGGTGTAGTTTAATTCAACGGCAAAGCGAACCCAGGACTGAGGAATACCGAAGCACATGCTGCCATTTTAAAAATATAGTAGCCAGATTTCTGGGTGGCATCCGGACTCTGGTAACTGGCTTAAACTGCAGCTTCATGAGAACATGCTTAGGCTACAGGCTCTGGAAGGAAGATTTGTGCAGACCAGTTAAGGACAAAATCTACGAGTTGTATTTCGCAAGTGTAAAGGGCAGGAGTTTGGTCCACCGAGTTTTTTTTTTTTGGACAAAAAAAAAAAAAAAGCCAATTTGATCATTCTTTACTTCCTAATGCCTCCTATCACAAGGTGAACTTCTATGGATCTTGCCTAATCTATATAGCTTTTAATGTAAATTGTCCAATAATGCTTTTTCCCTAATCCACAGCAGAGTGGGACAAATTATAGCAAGCCCCCACACCACGCAAGCTCCTACTTTACATGGTTGCACCAGGATGCTGCTATGGGACAGGTCTTGTCTAGTGATTTCCCTGCAGATGCTCAGATACTGTGAAACCGTATCTTGTTCTTTGCTTGCTGGTAAAAAAAAAAAAAAAAAAGATGAGCAACAACGGCTTTGTTTTCTGCTGGCTTGTGATGGAATGGAATTATGAAGGCCAGGCTCAGGGAGATAAACATTTTGATTGATGTCAGGCCTAGCCCAAGGAACTCCAAGAGACAATGCAGATTCAGTTCAGCTATGTTTATTAGCTACAACCTCTAGCAAGAATCTTCCCAAACTGAAACCCCAGTTCCCAAAGTTCTCCAGCCACAACAGTGTGAATTCCTCAGGGAGGTACCAGTCTCATCCACTTGTATCTCCCACGCTCCTCTGGCGAGCTAAGAAAATGTTTATCTCCCTGAGCCTGGCCTTCATAATTCCATACCATCACATGGCTGTTGCCAATTACCAGCTGAAAGTAGACTAATTGCAGCTCCCTTCCTCTTCCCTCCTCTTCCTTCTTCCTCTTCCCTTCTGGAAATCAAGTTATGTCAGTTGACTTCACTGACTATAAAGCAGACATGACACACCCACTAAATGCTTTGGGTCTGGACACACAAGTCTTTCCTGATGCAGGCTTCTTTAATGTAAATGTCCCCACTATGAGCTGGGCTTTTACTGTAAGAGAGTCCGGGGGAAGGTGGTATACAAATGATTGTCTAAACAAACAAACGGTAACTACTTTTAAAATACCATAAAGCTTTGATCTTACATCGCTCATACTTCTGATTCAAAGTCTTGGTCTACTCTGATCCTGTTCAACAATTTGAATCCATTTGGAAAAAAAAAAAAGAATTCAATTTGAGTTAACAAATCAGTTTAAGGAGAACAGGCTTTTCCGTGTGCAAATTGTCAAATCTATTTTGGAGAGATTCAATGATCATCAGTGACTTTTCAATTTGATTTAGAAAGCTGATTGAATCATCTTCCGATCAAACCTCTGAACTGGCCCTTCCCTGGCTTTAATTACTGTCACTTTTTTCATTAAACTTTCAGTAATATACTTTGTTTTCAGATTTATTTCATTATTATTTAAAAGGACTTTTGATTGGAAGAGATGGACTACCGCAAAAATCAGTGAGAGGAAAAAACAACAACAGGCACTTACGTTTCACCTCTTATCCTTTTGCTTGTCAAACTGCTGAGCAAGACATTTACCTCTACACAACAGCAATCCAGTTGAGATGACAGGCAAACAGCTAAATTCCATCAGTTTTTCTTTCGTGGAGCACCACAGTGAATGTTGTGGGGCACATCTAAAATAATTTTCAATCAGAGAAAGGTTGTGACCCAAATCTAGCTAATATAATGAGAAAACCTTGATTCATACTGAATTTCAAGATGAAACATGACCCTACAAAAATGGTTAAATTAAAAGAAATAAAAGAAACATCTGTGGTTCTTGGAATTGAAGTGCTTGCCCAAATCAAGAGTCAGCCAAACGTTGAAAATAGCCTGGACCAGAATGTTCCCTATCACAATTTCTCACTAGATTTAGGTGTTCAGATTGTCATGGTTTTATTTAAGGAATATACTATTAGAGTCTCTTGTTTTTAAATGTCAACATTCCAGGATTAGATTCAACTCTGTAATTTGTGGAGATGTACCACCAACAATTGGTTGAGATAATATAAAGATAGATTAAGCAAATGCTGTAAAGAGAATTTGAATGTGATAATGCCAAGGAACTTTTTGGTGGGATATTTTATGCATATATGTATATACATCTGTAGCCTTTTTAGGGAGCAGAGGAAAAAAAAAACAGTAGCAATTCTGAAATTCATTTTATAAATTCTTCTAAATTAATCTAGGTAGAAGGGAATTTGAAACACAACTAACCAATAGAACAGAACAGAACAGACAGAAGGCTAGGTTTAACCAACATGATAAGTCCCTGTCTTCCAAAAACACAACCAGGGTTACCACAAACCCAACTTGGCATGCTCTGTGAAAGTATCTGAGTTTATTGTAGTATTTATTTTTTGTGGTGGGAAAGGAGCCATACAACAATAGTAAAACAGCTGGAAAATGCCACTACTCACCCCTGACTAAATAATGTCTCCCTATCAGTTTTGGAGAGCTGAAATTTGCCTCTGGTGCAAATCCTTTTCTTTCTAGACATTGTAGGAGGAAAGCTGTGTTAAACTCCACTGATATTTTGCTAGACATTGGGGGGGGGGGGGGGGGGAAACAGAAGGAAAGCCAGGACACTTTATGGAAGAATTCAGACTGACCATTTTGGAAAAATGAAACTTTAAGAGCACTCTTAAGGAACAGGCTGCTGAACTCACATATTTTAAAATGTTTCAGGCAATCTCAGAAGGTCACAACAAACACATTTTTTTTAACCCATTGCAGTTGTTAATTGATAAGGGACTTTTAATCTGTCTCATATATAACTTTCATCTCCATAATCAACCTGTCTTCCTCTCCCTTCCCCCCAGTTCACCCCAATTTAAATCCTGCATCAGTCTAGCTACTCTATGTGCTTGATGAAATGAACTGCAGTTCATGAAAACTTATACAAGTTAATAAAATTTGTTAGTCAGAAAAAGTGTTACCAGACTCTCCCCAATGTCTGTACTAGCACTTGGTAGAGCAGCCATGAAGGGCTTGGAAAAGATGTTCAGATGCTGTGATGTGTCTATACCTACAAAGATCAGAATCATGCAAGCCATAGTATTCCCTGTGACAATCTATGGAAGCAAAAGTTGGACTTTGAAGAAGTAGGATAGGAAGCCATTGATACTTTTGAACTGTGGTGTTGAAGAAGACTCCTGAAAATACTGTGGACAGCGAAGAAAACAAAACAATGGATGATCGAACAAATCAACCCAGAGTTCTCAGTCGAGTCACAAATGACCAGGCTCAAATTAACATATTTTAGATATTTTATGCAAAAACCTAGTTCTCTGGAGAAGCCTATAATGCTGGAAGAGGTGAAATAAAAGGAGAAGAAGAAGATGACCGCCACCAAGGTGGATGGACTTAATTACAGTGATGATGGGGGGATTGTTGGAAGTCTTGAAGGGCCAGGTTGGGGCCAGATCATCTTGGAGAAGGTTTTTCTATGTGGTTTTGAAGAGTCAACAGTGACTTGATGGCACATAATTGATCAACTCTCCAATCCCATTGAGAGATTACTCCAGGGAAATGGAGAACTAACAGCAGGAGAACTGTTTTCTTCCCTTCCCTATTAGTGTAAAGGAGGTTGGGAAAGGGGATGTAGAGGGCTTCTACTGCCCATAAATGGCACCTGAAGAGATGTATCCCCATTTGTCCCCCCTTCTTTTGCAGACAAAACCCCTGTTTTGCTTCATTGCCAAGGAACTGTAGTAGTGTGGAATTGTGTGTAGTGCTTTTTAAGACAGCATACTTTCCTGCCCTCATATGGACTGGAAACAAACAGTCTAGATGTATTCTTTAAGTCACTAGTGGGGAAATGACCTGAGGCACACAGTCACCTAAGGTGATCCATGTTTTCTGCTCTGATTTTGCTGCTGTCCTCTTTTAACACATTGATATGGAGACATCTATCACACTGCAGAAAACAGGATAAATTGGGAGGGCTGGACTTCAGAACTGGACCTGGGCTTCTCTAGACTGGTTTGTCAGCCCTCTTCTCCCAATTTGGGCATATCCAAAGTTAAAATAATATGAAATTAAGAACTGTATGCAGAGACACAAACTCTCTTATGATTGTGCAATCAGCTCCCAGCAGAACTAAGAGCAAAGAGTGGCTGGACAGTCACCTGTCTTGCTTCAAGGGGAAGGAGAAGGAAAGTGACTGAAGCTGACCAGGACATGGAGACTGACATATCAATGAAACACCACCCTTCTTCTTTCCCAGAGGAAGTAGCAGGAATCTGCTTCCTTCTCTGTAACTTGCTGGAAGCCTGAGGAAAAGTTACACAAACAGGGAGTGGGTGGGGAGGTGACGGGATTGAGAGGAACTCAGGGACCAAGGGCTAAAGAAGAGGCCAAATTATGGAAAAGAAATGGCTATGGTGGAGGCTGGCTTGTGACCAGAAGACAGGGTTCAGCCTCTCCCAAATTATGCCTCCAATCACACCCACTCCTGATCAACTGATCTCACTTCCAAGGTGTCAAAGCATCTCAGATTTCACCCATTTCAAGGGTTTCCTTAGATGGTGCCTTTTAAGAGGGAAAAAAGTGCCCTGTCAAAATAATTGTGTGGATTGCGTTCATAGCAATGGACTAGAATTTTACATATTCAGGTGTCAAGCAGTGTGCTGTGATGTTGCTAAATCGAGATTAAAGCACTGCATGAAAGACAAAAGCAGAAGAGAAAAACATAAAGGTCTGTTGATGATCCCCACCAAGGGATGACTCCCTTTTCTGGTTCCATTTGAAGCTCACCAAGGGAGGGAAAATGGTAAAACCGTTTGAACAGCTTTGAGGAGTAAAAGGAAGAGAAGAACAAATTGGAAATGGCTGTTACTTGGAAGTTTTTCTCTTCCTGAAGTTCAACCTGGTACAAAAAGTTCTTTTTTATTTGTTAAGAAAATTCTTTGTGAATATTTTTTTGTTAATGACTTTGATGAAGAGGTAGAGGGAATGTTTATCAGACTGGCAGAGAAGTCAAAACTGGGATAAAAGACTGAAACACAATGCAAAACAACCTTGAATTGTTCGAGAGATGGGCTCAGAGTAATAGAATGAAAATTTAACAAAGACGAGTGCAAAGATCTTTACTTAAGAAATGAAAGTCAAATGCATCAGTATAGGATGGTGGATACTTGGCTCTGTACTGGTAGGGCTACCAGATGGGTTTGCAAAAATCCAGGTGGCCACTAAATGGCCAAAGAGTCACAGGACAGATTTCTGTGTCACTTTACTCTCCTCTAGTGGCCATCTGGATTTTTGCAGCCTAAACCTATAATGGTTAGGGTTGGGCAAGGATTTCAATTTCAAAGGGAAAAGGTGATGCAGAGAATGCACAAGTGAATATGGCACATGTGCTGGCAATGACTTAAAAAAGCAGGGTCTTTTCCTTCACTCACTCATGATCTCGGGAAAAGATAAGTCTGATTTAAGGAGGTGCTGACCAGCCCAGCTGTATTCTGAATCACCTGTTCCCCTTGGAATCTGGATCACTGCACAGCCCTCCCAATGGATCTAATGAAAAAGATCATGGATTAATTTGTATGTATACACTCATTTGATTTATAGGCCCACTGATTTCATCATGACTCTGGGCGGGGACTTTGCACACTCTAAACCTTCAAGACTTGGCTTTAAAAGAACATCATGAATGCAATCAAACATCAGCAATAGAATCTAAGTCATACAATATTCAGCAAAAAAGAAGAATGAGTGAATGGCTAATAATAAATAAATAACATCCACGTCACAATGACAATCATGCAGTCTGGACAAGAACAGGGCTTTCAAAGCCTGTGGAAAACCACCATGAAGAGGTCAGCCTGTAGTTTAGAAGAAGGCTGTGATAGCAAAGCACGGCTTTCTAGTTTCAGCACCCTCATTTTACCTAAATGGAAATAGTAGATGATTGTAAACTGAATATGAGCCAGTGGTGTGCTCAGGCTGCAAAAAAGATAAATGCGATTTAGGTTATGTCAACCCAGGTATAATTTCCAAATAACAAGAATTAATGTTTCCATTTTATCCTGCTTTAGCCAGACTGCATCTTGAATACTGTGTCCCATTCTGAGTACCATACCTTCAGCATTTGGTGAAATTGAAACAGGTTCAGGGAAGGGCAACAAAGATGGTCAGGGCCTGGAAGAGAATTTGAAGGAGCCAGGAAAGTTTCACCTTAAGAAAAGATGATGGGGGAGATAGGATAACAATCTTCAACTATTTGAAAGGAAGCCTCTTAGAAGAAAGTCAACCCTTGTTTTCTCTTGTTCCAGAGCTCAGGATACAGAATCATGGATTTAAGTTAGAAGAAAGGAGAAGCAGATTCTGATTCAATGTTAGAAAAAAAATGCCACAATGGTCAAAACAGTCTAATAGTGGAACCAGTGACTCAGAGTAGGGGTGGTGAGTGAGTTCTCCTTCATTGGATGCTTCCTAGAAGAAGCTGGACCACCATCTGTCTGAGATACTTTGATTTAGATTCCTGATCTAAGGAGGGCATTGGATTCAGTGGCTTAAATCACACTCCCAATTCTAGGATTCTGTAATTACTCTGACCTTTGAATCCTTATTTTAAAAGCATAGAATATAAATAGCAAAAACAACATTAGTAAATGCATGTAAAGAGACGTTAAAAGGCCACACAATCTCTATAGAGTTCCTTTGAAATTTTGCTTTTCGCTGACTCCTATTTTCTGTTGTTTAGGCTGTGTGATTACTAGTAGAAGCTGAAAAGAAAAAGCACACTCCAAACTGGAGAAAGACACATTTATACACACAACAATGATTGTAAAGTACATTGATTATGTCTTTTAAAGCACCCAAATGGTCTTCAAATAGTTGCTTGGTCTTGAGTTGAAGATCCTCCTTTCCTTTCAGTGGCCATCAAGAGAAGAAAAAGTCTTTTCAGTGAGGAATAGATGAGAGCCTGTGGCAAGTTGATTCAACATTTTCTTATCTGGGATAAAAAAAAAAGAGAAAAGCCTCATTTCCTGCAAAAAAAGAATAATTACTTTTTCCACCTTGTTCTAGAATGGAACGGATGTTTTGCCCATAGGGCAACTTAAACAGGGTGCAGCCAGTGAATATTCGTCTATAAGAAGCTTCCTGCTTTTTTTTTTTCCCTAAAAGTTTTTGAGTTGAGTTTTGACTTGTCTGATGAAAAAGAATTTATTTCTGCAATTCGTTTTTGGTGTTTTAAAGAAGAAGAGACTTCCAGTGAAAGGATCACAGGAGGAGTCTGATGTTCTTGCTCTTATTTATTTTGAGGTGGTCCTTCAAGGGTTTGCCTTGAAGGTATTGCTTTTCATTCTCTCCTACTGCCTGTGTCTTCCTGAGCTTTCTATGCTTCCATTCAACCCCACATGAAGGCTGTGAAGGAGAAACTCCTTCTGGCGTTTAGACTGAGAGGTGAGGGCAATCAAAGGAACTTCAGAAAGACAGAAAGACATCAAATAGAAAACAGCATCTGCCTTTGGTCCTGGTACCACCATGAAATCAGCCCCAGATATTAAAATATAAAATACAAGCATCTTGAGAAAGTCAGAGGGCTCCTCTCCTCTCCTCTCTAGAAAATTGCTGAGAAATTGCAAAGACAAATTGGGTTGAAGATTATTTCGGGACCACCTGTCAGCCCCTCTTTAGAGCAATGTTTCTCAACATCGGCAACTTTAAGATGGGTGGACTTCAACTCGCAGAATTCCCCAGCCAGCATGATTTGAGGAACACTGCTTTAGAGTACTAAACACATGGCTGGGCAACCAGTTACCTATTGATTATATGTTCCCCTCTCTGACTTCTTCGATCTTGTGTGTACCTGAAGACCCTTCCTTTCCCAGTCACCTTTCAAATTTAGTCACATCTATATTATACAGAAATGCTACACAGAGCTTAATTCTCAAAATGGTTATGCAGAGTTGGGTTGATTGAATCTGGGGTGCTCGGGGATGTTTTTCCCTGCTCCTTTTCTGAACTGGACTTCCTACTTTGAGCATTTAGCCCCCAACATGGAATCATAAAAATGGAAGAGGCCAATGACATAATTGAATCCAAACCCTTGCCCAAGGCATGCTGCTCAGAAGCAGGGTTGTCCATGAGTGGGGGGCAAAAAATTCAAGATGGTAGCATGATTAAAGTTCTGCCGCTTTTTTACATGCATTGCACACGCAACATGCATAAAAAGAGGTGGGGCTTCTATCATGATTGCAGCCACCATCATGACGCCCATGTGGACACCCCTACTCAAAAGAAAGCCATAGCCCTTGGACCTAAAATGGCTGCCTCAGAACATGTAGTACCACTTCATTTTCCCACAATGCCCTAGACTAACAATGGCTATTAACTGATAATAGTTGGCTGTTCAATTAGCCCCTCATCATAAAAAATGGAAAAAAAAAGTTTTTTAGTTCCATGCAGATACTCTGGTGATTTTAATATCTATTTTTTGACATGATAGGGCTTTTATTGTCAGATACTAACTTTTCATGACTGGAGATAGCAGCACAAGGCCAAATGTGGCTGGTCTTGAAAAAGCTAGATCAGGCATGGTCAGTACTTGGACAGGGGAACATCAGAAATGGAAAATGATGGAAAAACATTGTAGAAAAAGGCAATGGCAAGCAGTCAGGATAATATTGCCCAGAAAACAACATGAAATACGTATCTGTGAAGTGAGCAGGAATCAAGCTTAATTCAAAGGAGACTTTTATTAACTTAATGCTAAAGAAGTTCTTTTAATTATCCTTTTTTCTTTAGCTTCTGCTGGTATTCAAAACCAACATGAACTTTAATCATTAGTTTCAGTTTTGACATGACAACCATTTAATTCTGAAAATCAAACTAGCTGTAGCTAACTTCTCTTTTCATGGTTGTGTATCTATTCTTCTTGCTTTCTGGCTACATGTAGTGCCTTTTATAGTAAACACAGAGGAATCAGTATTCATGGATCCATTACAGGCTGAGAGGTCATGAAGTCAAGTTTCTTTGATCTTAGAAGATTTGTAGATTCAGGTCCTGATATTTGTTCAAATTCAGCTGTGAGTGACTCCAAAGTTTACAGTAAATTCTGCCTGTCATGGAATATTAATATTCCAAGACAAGTGATCCTTGACTTATGACCATTCATTTAACGAACATTCAAAGTTACGACAGCACTGAAAAAAGTGACTTATGACTGGTCCTCACGCGATTGACACAGCATCCCCATGGTCAGGTGATCAAAATTTGGGCAATTGGCAACCTGCATATATTTACAACAGTTGCAGCATCCCAGAGACACATGATCACCATTTGCAACCTTCTCAGGGGGCTTCCAACAAGTAAAGTCAATTTGTGAAGCCAGATTTGCTTAGTGACCACGTCAAAAAAGTTACTAAAATCGGACACTACTCACTTACTGACTGCATTACTTAGCGACAGAAGTTCTGGTCCCAATTGTGGTTGTAAATTGAGGATTACCTGAAGAAGAGAATATATGTAGCTCAGGGTTGAATTGTGAAGTTCTTGGTGCTCTCTGAGCTTGATTGTTTTCTTGCAGATGTTCCATTACCTGACTAGGTAACATCATCAGTGCTAGTGAGTGTAGGGTTTGCTCCCTGTTTATATACAGTAGCTTCCCCTGCCAGTGTTGCTGGGGGTGTGATTTTCTCCTTGGTAGTTCCTTGATTAGCTGTTGTTTACTTCTTGATTGTTTGTGTGGAGTTAATCCCTGCTTATCTCCATCCCTGCTTATCTCCAATATCCTAATATGTCAAGTGTACAGCTAACTGGGGAGATGCTAAACTATGTTGCAGAGTCATCTACAACATATAGTTTAAGGATTGTAACAGCCACTATGTAGGATAAACAGGCAGAAGACTAGCAGAGCACATCCATGAACACCAACTAGCAGTCAAAAGACATGACAAAGACTCTTTAATCTCACAACACATGGACAGACTCAACTATAGTTTCAACTATGAGCATCTTAGACCAGGCTAAATCCAAAAATGCTAAGGAATTCCTGAAAGCTTGGCATTCAAACAAATCAGCCATCAATAGACACATAGAGGTAAATCACATTTACACACCATTCAAAAGAGACAGTAAAAAGGCTAAAAAGGAAACTAAAAGACCAGGACACTTCCACTCCAGCAGCCAACACCCAGATAAGCAGGGATTAACACCAGACAAACAATCAAGCAGAAAACAATACCCTAATCAAGGAACTACTGAGGAGAAAACCACACCCCCACTAACACTCCACATTAGTATTCTTCTGTTACACCCCAGCTATACTATAAGCCAACTTAATCAGCATTCTCCCCTTAAAATATCTCATTTCAAGCTCTCACCATAGGAGCTTCCTCTTGGCTTCAGCAGACTGAAAGGAGAACTCTCTCTAGCTATTGACTCAATGGTGATATGGCAGCTCTGGAATATTTATGAACATTTCAGTATCTGAGAATGAAGACGAACGGTATAAAAACAATTATCACACAAAACCCAGAACCAGATAGGACTGCAGACAGTTGTTGCTCAGCAAAGAAAGGAAGGCAAAGTACAAATGAAATGTTGATTAGATTGTGTGGGTACAAGCCTGGAATAATGGGTATATCAGGGTTGGAATAGCCATATGGAGAAAACTTTGCAGGGAGATAAAGATGGCTGAGGAGTCAATTGTGCACATGCAAATCACACTTCCCATTTCATTAATACAACTCTGCAAACACTATATAAGGACCAAGCCTTGGCCTCCTCAAACAAAAATAGCATTTAAGGGAAGAGCATTCCAATCTGCTTCATCCCCAATTCTATAATTACACTTGTGAAGCTATTGACTTTGTTTCTGGATGCTATTTGCTGAGTGGTAGTCTGTGGAAAGCTTCTGGGAGGAAATAGATGACGATAAATAGAAGTTTCTAAAATGTCAAGCCACTATTAAAAATGGATTTTCATCCATGATTATAGATGTCACCCCGATATCAAGAATGCCACATTGCCTCCCCTGAACAGGCTGCTTCTGCTTTCTCTACAGCTCTGCCTCGTATTTCACCAAATGTTTTCAAGTTGACAGATTTTGCCAAGCTTCTTGCAATGCTTGAGGCTACATTTTAAACTCTGCTAAGTGACATTTCCTCAGCTCATATGTGGGTCGGAAACCAGTTATTCTCTGGATTGTTTGCTTTTAGGAATTTTATCCTGTTGTTCTTAGCTCGGAAGATGCGCATGAAAGAGCAGACATTAGGAAGCAGTCTATACAAATAAGTTCATTTTAAGGAGAGTAAATGTGGATTTTCACACAATTATTTAGAAAGCAAAATTATTCAGTAATGAGGCAACTGGAATTGATTTGATATAAACAGATTTCTTTATCCTTTACATCCAAGCTTTCTTTTTTTGGAATAAAAGAGTTTTATTTTCAGCCAAAAAAAAAGACTGATGTGACAGACTATGAATTGCAGCTTTCCCAGACACATACTTTGTGCTATTGAAAATCAATTTATAGCTTAATATCATAGAGATGTTTAAATTTTATGCTTTTCAGATCCATGCACGGGGTTCTTTTTTCTAAGTGGGTAGCTATGCTAAACAGCTGAGAAATATTAGACAGCAATCTAGCTAAAAACGAAATAAGCAAGTGGAATTGAGAATGAAATGCTATTTGAAATGAGAAAAAAGAAGTTGCTGTCAAGGAGAAAAGGAAGAAAGAACAAGAAGAAAAAGAAAAAAGAGAGAAAAAAGATCTTTGAAATTGCCAGGGGATGGTCCCAGGTGTAGAAATCAAATTTGCATAGACAGCTTCATTAAAAAAAATAGAGCAAGCTTAATTAGCAAATCATTTTATCTGCAGATCATGACATGACTTTGACACTTCTTATTTTCCATTCTGGCAGTTTTTAGGTTAATTATAGAATATGCACAGCAGGTGGCTTACTCTGGCAATACAGGCAGGTGCTGGGAATTTGTCAGTCCCTACATGGTTGCAGCCATTTCTCACTTTGGCTGGGTGCTGTTGGCCCCACCCCTGTACCTGCAGCCAGGGTCTTCTGCAAATCCTGCAGGGATAAAGTTGCACCAATTAATTATGAAGTTTTAGCAAGAAGCCCCTGACACAATGCTATCTACTGAAAAAGATAGATATTTCTCCTCCTCCTTCTCCTTCCTCTCCTCCTCCTCCTCTCTATCAAGCCACATAAGACTATTGATCATAGTTGGCTTAAATTGCTTTTAAAAGAAGCCATGATCCTTTTGCCTGCATCTGCTTCCACGATCAAAGGCAGCTTGCCATCAAATACCATTTGCAAGAAAGAGAGAGAGAGAGAGAAAGTATGTGTGAGAGAAAGTTATTGACTTTGCTCTGTGCTTGTGGAAAGATGGAACCAGAAGCCAGCAATTCATGATCTTTAAGAAGCCCACTCTCCTTTTTGGCTTGCCCCAAATTCCCTGAACACCCAAATAACAGTGGCTGGATTTTGTATGTTTTTTTCACTGGAAAACAAAAGAAAAGTGGTTTTTGGGCAGTGCATGCATCCATGTCATTCAGAAGAGGTGCTTTGAAACATGTCGAATGGAGCACCTTTTGAAAGCAGCTGCATCTTTCTTCAGAATTTCAAGTGAGCTGAGAAGCAGGCTGAGGAATTGTGTTAAGGCACCATGTCTTTGTTTAGCTATATGTTAAAGTCTGAAAAGAAAAGTAAAATGTAGCTGCTTTAAAGGGGCTACGTTTACATTCTGAAGCACTCCTTCAGAGCCTTGCATTGTCTATAGGTTACAATGGGCCTAAATAGGCTTAATACTTCTAGGGAAGTGAAGAGAAGCCCCTCAACTCATATAGAACAGAACAAAAGTGAAGAAAAGCCCCTCAACTCATATAAAACAGAACAAAAAACCTGGCCTCAACCAACATCATTACTAACTGTGGTCCTATGTGAAACAAGTTATAATAATAGTAGCCCCAGCTATCAAAGCAGAGCTCTGCTTGATCAGAAGGACATTTGAGTTGCTTCAAAGAAGCTCTCAATTTCTAATATGTGCTATGCTTCCACTCAGTGTGCTTGGTGTCATGGTGGGAGTCACTGTTTACCTTAGCAAAATTGTTGTTCTCTCTCATCAGAACTCCCTTCTTAACATGGGGGCCCTAAGAGTATTTTCGTAAGAATCTGGAAGTAGAAGAATGCTGGCGAAGACTCTGAAATACTATGAGAATTCTGATGGCTACAAAATGAGTTTAACAAACAAGACTGGATGTTCACCAAACAAGAGAGAGAGAAAAACCCAGACTGTTCCCTTGGAAACTTTAAATTTTAGACTCTACTTCAATACAGATGAAGCAAGTGAACAGATGGCTAGAGTAATGGTGGCAAAAAAGAAAGAGCGAATTTGATTCCCTGCTGTTGTGTGCCCATGTTCAAGGATATGTGGTGGGAATAAGAGTGGAAAAGGATGGCTACTTCTCCACAATTGTATCTGCAGATGTCTGTCCAGTGGATAAGTGCAGGTGCTGGATTTAGGATGTGATCAGGGAAATTATGGAGCCAGTTCTCTTGAAGGAGACAATGGTACATCTGGTTTGTGAAGAGACTATCTTTTGATCTAATCTAAATGGTTAAGGAAAGGTTCCAGCTGTTCATTCATTCCAAATCAGAGAAAGTAGGTCCATGTCAGTTCAGATGAAAACTGAGGAAGCTTGCTCTAGGTTCTAGCACCTAAAATCCAGGAAAATCCGACTGGCCAAATTGATTGAGATGAAACTTAATAAAGAAGGAGGAGAAACTTTAATAGAAAAAGATGACTTTTCAGTTTCACAAGGAATACAGAATTAAATTTATTCACAAGGAATACAGATTAAACTGTCAAAATCTGAATCTATACTAAATTGGTCATAAGCCTAACATCCAGTCCCACAGAAATAGGTCAAGCAAAATGACGTCTTAAGGAAAGTTTCCCAAAGTAGCTCCAAAAACTTAAAGAGGGACATATTCCAATCAAGAAATCCCTCCTCTCAAATGAAATGGAAAAAAGGACAAATTATATTCCAAGGCTATTAAGGGCAAGCATAATTTGTGACCATAAGCTATAGAACTGAGTTTTAGGACCAAGCTTCCAGTGGTACGTAGAGAAAACAGGATGTAATTCCAAAAGTTACTGAATTGCATGGTAGTTAGGGCCATGTGACTGTGAAAACATGTAGAACCTTTCTAATGGCAATTCTTAAATTTATTTTTATAGCAACTACTAGATTAGGTAGAGTCCATGGTCATCATAGTAGGAGGCTTTGTCCCAAATTTCTTCCTGGTGTAACGTGCTGTGAGTCATAGCCTATTTAATTTTAAATGAGACCATTAATCTAATTTGTCAGGTTAAATCCTATGAAAGAGTTGCGTCCCTCGCTGTCTCAATTATCTCTCTTGTTTCTGATATTGTCGGCATTTTCATAAGTATTGTCTTCAGCGACCTTGACTAATCATCTCATATTTAGAATGGCTGGTCAGCATAAGTTTCAGTGTGGATGGCTTGTTTTAAGTATTTTGAGCAAAGGTCCTTCAGTCTTTCTCCCCTCTCAGTGGCCTTTTTCACAGAATTGTACAGTCTAACCCCTTGCCCAATGCAGAACTCTAAATTCAGAAGAGACATCACAGGATTGGAACAAAGGTTAGAAATGGCTTTTTCCACCTCCAGATATAGAGTTGTCCCCAGCATGGACATCTGCAGGTAGTGGTAAGAGTGAGATCATATGCATGAAGAAGTCACTGAGCAAAGGATGCAAATTACAAAGTTCATATTCTTTGCATGATGACATCCTGATGTTCCTGCGGCATTCACCAGAGGCCTATGTTCTCCAGTCCTCCTGAGTTGCTCCACAGAAGACAGAAAGTACAGCTTTGTTGGCTGTACAAGAGTTGAAGGCTGTATCTTGGACTTTTTATCACAGACTTGGTTGAGCCATTACTAACAAAAGACTTGTTAATTATGCTCAGTACTCTTTGTAACAAAAAGGGGGACTGAGGGATTCTCACTTGCTAAGAAATCATCTTTATTCTTTTAGTTGGGAAGAATACCACAAATGTTGCCTGTTTCCCCTATTACCATCCTGATGTCATATATCTAATAAGATATAGCAAAGAAGTATAATACTCTTGTTTTCTATTCCTGGTTTTGTTGTTGTTGTTGTTTCTTGATAATGAAAAATTCTGAGCCTGCACAAATTTAAGTGCAATTTACAGTTCATTTAATCATAGAATTGTAAGGCCAACAAGGACTGAATGGAGTTTGCTTGTCCTGCCTTTAGCTATATTTTGACATAAGGTGGGGGAAATGTCCTTTTTGTGGAAGATGATCCCTGCTTAGGATCTTTGTCCTCAATGGGCAGAATGACCACAAAAGCCAAAAGTGCAATAATTGTAGAGGTTTGTTGAATGAAAGCTTGGCTATAACAATTAAAGCTTACCTTTAACAATTCCAGCACAACTAATTAGAGATACACATTGCTGATCAACACGATTGTCTCAACTAATGTAAGCAGAAAGATTACCCTAAATTAGTAATCAGATACTGACCAAAAGTTGTCTTGTAGCTCCTTGATTTCAAAAAGAGTTCCCAGCATGGAAGAAATAGAGAAGAAGCAGGCAAAAAGGAGCAAAGAAAATTGCAAGAAGAATGTAGAGAAAATCTCAGAGACTACATGCACAATTCCATGTACACTTTAGTGCTCCTCTTTAGAACCAAAATGTGTTGGATCTGCTGGTTTTCATCAGTTTTGTCGTAGAATATTGTTACAATTCAGAAGATAATTTGGAGAGGGGTCTAGCTCTTCTTGGGCAGTTCTTGATCATGGAAGTTTATGTCCTGACTCTTGGTACTTTTCTCCATCAATCATACTTTGATCTTCTCCTGGTCTTTGGCACATCATTGTTTTAGTTCACCCTAGCATGCTGTTGCATTTCATGCCCATGTGTGTTCAAAAGGACTATTTCTTCTTCATTAGACTTGTATATTCACTGTATACTTTGTTCAGCTCATCATTTATTGTGATCAGCAGAAATGGTCATTTGCTTGGCAAGCCTGCAAAGAGGTTATGTTTTGTTTAAGCATGGATTCTCTCTGGTTCAGCTAGCTCTTGGTTTCTATATATATATCCAAGGCATACCTCCAACAGTGATGGTGATATCTATATATCCATATGGATTTAATAACAATGATGAGATCATCTAATTGTATATGTCTGGATGTTCTTTGAGTATATAAAAAAAGAATGTTGTGTAGGCAGCTGCCCCATCTTGGTTGTTGATGCTGGGTCTGCTTGCTGATGTCTCCATTCCATGCTACACATTGGGTGGACACATGCCTCCCCCCCCCCCACTTTAATTTTCTCTTGGTCTCTGCCGGATCTTCTTAAATTGGCTTCCTACCCCTTGCTTTTCATGAAGTAGCCATTCAAACAGACTTTTGGTACCTCTCAGAAGACCAACTCAAGTGTCTCTTCATTTCTGGCTTAGTCTTGCTTTATATATGGCTTATTATCCAACTTCAGCCAGAAGGCAATTAATTAGACAAGCTCACAAAAACCCAAGAACTCCTGATATGTAATTCTTTGTTGAAGAAAAGTTAGGAAGCCATAATGAAAGAGATTGCTACAAGCAAGCCCTACATATAGAAACAATGTTCAAACTCTTGTCCTTATCCTACGTAACAGACTATCCAGCCTTCTCCTTTTCATGTGGCAGCCTGTTTCCAATAGTGTTTTGCAACAGTGATTTTTTTTTTATTGTGTTCATGTTGGTTTTTAACTAACTCTCAAAGTGATGTTGGCCATATCATAAAGGAGACAGAAGTAATGGGCAATATGGATCACAATGAGCCATTACAGGAGCCAGTCCCATAGATTTTATGAGATGGAATCCCAACCTGAGGCTACCAGATTCTTGGCTTAAGTCCTGGAATCCCTGAAAATGACAGATGAGTTTTAATTCGTTCTGTTTCTAAATCCATTGTTTCCCAACAGATTGGAACTCATTAAATGCAATGTTATTAAAAATACTGCAGCACAGCTAGGATACCACTAGATCCTCGGTCCAGTTTTTGCTGCTATCAAGTTGCTTCAAACTGGAGCAGCTGGACAAGTGAAATACTTTCTTGGGTGAGATCCATATCCTGATGATTCACAGCTTTAATTTTGTCCATCTGTTTTGGCCTGTAAAGTATTCCACAGAGATGCATTTTATCTCAGAGGTCCATGTCTGCTTTCCAAATATCCCTCATAGTCTGTGGGAAGATGGACTTCTTCCATACAGATAGAAGAATTTTGACATTTATCTTACATTTTTGCGACTAATGAAATCTGAGAGCAAATCTAATTCCTAGAGTAGCTTTGGAAATGCCTCCAGAATGATGCCCAGGGCAGCCAACCAGAATTACAATTGCTCTAAGTCCTGGGATGAATTTAATCCAGCTGGTTTTCAGCAAAGTCTCTTAGAAAACTTGATGGCAATGGCTGATTGGTAACTTTGGTGGTAAATCAGAAATGTACTTTTCTTTTTGCGGGTGGAGCACTGATGCTTCAGTAGCCCAGATCTGCTCCTTAATTGGAAAGCCATATTTTTGACCCTGACATTGACTTGGGATGTATCTGACAGCAGGGAATACAGCCAGGCTGAACAAACCACTCAGCCTAAGCAGCAAGACATAATTAACAACCACAAAAAGCTAACGGGATTTCGAACCTCTAGTTTTGGGGAAAACACACATTTTCTGGAGTTACTGGAGTTAAAGAAGTGTCCTGAGAAAACCTTTAGCTTTGCCTGGTTTTCTTTAGTGGAAGAACAAGCCTGGCGCCAAGTGTTACACAAATGTTGGCAGAGAGACAATTCTGTGCAGCCTAGAACATGAGTGTGCATTAGGTCATCGTTTTGCAATTGTACACACAAACCTAATGGGCTGGAAACACTGCAGGGGCAAGGGTGGTAACATCTCTAGAATAGGCAGAGCTGGATTTACATCAACTTTTCCTATTATTTGGGGAGAAAAATAATACCACTGAATTTTTTTCCACCAGTGATTCCATGCTTTCAGGCATTCTCAGTACCACACAGTATTATTCAATGTTTTCCTGATAGAATAAGTCTAAAATACATTCTGAATTTTGCTTTAGGCAATGTTTGTCAACCTCCTAGGAATGCTTGTGAACTTCACCCATAGAAATTTCATCTGCCTGTCAGATTTCTTTCACCTGAAAGATGTCAGATATTTTTCACCAGAAGAGGACATTCTAAAATAATTGCATAATGTCATTTTGGTCTGAATAACATGGGCAGCCCCCTTGGAAATGCAGAAATGGGATCTCATAAAGATAAGATTCTTACAACTATGGGAAAAGTTTTCATTGTTCTTGTTTTGTTCAGCCAGGTGAGGCTTCCCAAGATACAATTTGGCATTCAAGATGTCAGAACAAACTACACTGACATTTTCAACTGCTAGCTATCATGGTGGCATTCCAAATGGCAGGGTTCTTTTATATAAAATTAAAAAAAAAATCCCCTCTCACCCCTATGGGTGGTTTGTGTCTTCCTCAATCTTGGGTCCTCTACCAGAGGCCTGGGAGTTTGAGGGTTCTGTGCAGTATCTGAGCTGCTGCTAGCACTGCACTCTTCTGCACAGAGAGCTCTGATGTTGTTCCTGGGATCTGTTGGAGCTTAGGAGTCATGGCCCAAGTCCTGGATTCTCCCAGCTTAGGAGTCATGGCCCAAGTGCTCCTACCACCACTGGGACCACTTTGGCCTTTACTTTCCACATCCTCTCTATTTCCTCCTTCAGGCACTGGTACTTCTCCAGCTTCTCATGCTCCTTCTTCCTGATGTTGCTGTCACTTGGCACTGCTACATCTATCACCACCGCTGTCTTCTGGTCTTTGTCTACTACCACGATGTCTGGTTGATTGGCCAGTACCTGCCTGTCTGTCTAATCTGGAAGTCCCACAGGATCTTAGCCCTGTTATTCTCCATGACCTTCTGTGGAATCTTCCATCTGGACTTGGGGGGCGTCTAGCCCATACGCTGTGCAGATGTTCCTGTACACAATGCCAGCTACTTGGTTGTGCTGTTCAGTGTATGCTGTTCCAGCCTGCATCTTACACCCTGCCACTATGTGTTGGACTGTCTCTGAGGCCTCTTTGCACAACCTGCACCTTGGGTCCTGTCTAGTGTGGTAGACCCCTGCTTCTGTGGATCTGGTGCTTAGTGCCTGTTCTTATGCTGCTATGATCAATGCCTCAGTGCTGTCTTTTAGTCCAGCAGGGGCTTGTCTTCCATGGTACTTCCTCCACTTGAACTTCCTCCCATATCTGCTGCTGCCTGAGGCGTTCTCTCAGCAGCTCATCCTTGAGTGTCATCTTACTGATATACTCCTGGATGCTCTGGGTTTCATCCAGGACAGTGGCTCTGACACTCAGACCCTGCCCGCCCTTTTTGTGGCTGGTGTACAATCTCTGGGTGTTGGACTTGGGGTGGAAACCTCCCCAAGGAGGAGGTTGTGGGGAGGTGAGGAGCTTCTGGGTCTTCACACCAGCAGCCTTCATGTCCTCCTTTGGCCAGCTCACTAAACCGGCAGGGTGTACATGTTGATGGTATGTTGTTGTTCTTGTTCTTGTTCTTCCCACTGAGCTGGCTCTTCAGGACCTGTCTTAGCCTTTGGTGGTACTTGGATGTTGCTGTCTTGCCTCCTCATCATGGTTCTCATGTGACTGTGGGATACCAAGGTATTTATAGCTGGTCTCTATGTCTGCTATGTGGCTCATTGATAGTTCCACCCCATTGGTCTTAACTACCTTCCCTCTCTTTACTATCATGCTAGTTATTACTAGCTAGATATAACTATCATAGCAGCTGGATAGCATAGTGGTCAGAGCACTGCCTTTGATGCAGGAGACTGGGTGGGGTTCAAATCCTGGCTGGTACCTACCTTACCAGCAGGGGTCCTTGGGCAAATACCCCCCTAACGTTTCACCTGCCTACCTCAAATATGAGAGTGACACGAACTAAGAGAGTCATGCCAGCTTGGATGTCACCCGGATTAACAAGGTCTACATTAGATGTTGGGGAACCAGGACAACCTGACAATAAATGGGCTACTGGAACAAACCATACATTGGCGAGACAAGAGAACCTAGAACTGATGGAATGCTACTACAACAGCAGACCTAATGAGAGGGGATATATGAAATGTATGAGGGAACTATGGATGAACAGAAGATATCCACACTAACTGAGAAACAACTAGTTACCCAGCACTTCAACATAGTGAAGAGGAAGCTGCTCTCACAACTTGAGACAGACCAACTCCACATTACAACCAGGACTCAAGCAGACTTGGAAGAGCAACTGGATGTGCAGCCAACACCTAAAGATGGAACGTCACTGCCACCCCTCCATTACAGGGCACAGCAGCTGATATGAGGCATAAGATCAAGGATAAACTGGCTACAGTCAACCCTCGAGACCAGTTACCAAGGCTCAGTGGAGAAGTGCCATCAGAAGATGCCTATATATATAGAAAGTAAAAACTAATACAGACTAATATAAAGTAAGAAAAAAAAAAAGAAAAAGAAATCAAAGAGAAAGCTAAGAGTTTAAGAAAGTAAGTAAAAGAAAAATAGAAAAGAAAGAAAAAAGATGCAAAGAAGTGGCTTCCAGTCTTCTTTACAGCAGTTATAAATACAATTATAAATTTACCTCTTTCTCTAAAGTTACATCATTATTGTCTTCTTTGTATAATCTATCCTGTCCAAACATCAAAAACCTAAATCATAAATTCATTTTTTTCTGTTTTATGCAAAAGATTCATAAGGGATTTCCAGTCAGCAATAAATGCAGATACTGTCTTTTCTCCAATCAAAGAAGTCAATTTGTCTGTCTCAGGAAGTTCCATCATCTTCACCAATCATTCCTCCATTGTAAGTATTTTTCCATCTTTGGAAGATGGAAGATCTTTCTTTAAGATCTTTCCATCTTTGTGCATACAATAATCTCACTGAGGTTATCATATACAAAAACAAAGATCCATGACTTTTTTCCAACTGTTTGTCCATCAATCCCAAAAGAAAAACCTCTGTCCTCAATTGTATATTAATTTTTAAAGTCCTCTGAATCAGTGTATGTATTTAAATCCATTTTTTTTAGCTTTTTGACACATCCACCAAACATGATAAAATGTCCCTTCTTGTTGTTCCCATTTCCAACATAAATCTGAAGTGCTTTTATACATTCTAGACAATTTCTCTGGTGTCATATACCATTGGTTCATCATTTTATAAAAATTCTCTTTAAGTTTATAACACAATGTAAATTTCAATCCTTTCAACCACATATTTTCCCATTGTTCAATCTGTATGTCATAACCCAAAAATTTAGCCCACTTTATCATACACTCTTTCACTTCTTCTATTTCAAATTTCAATAAAGGTTTATGTATTTTAAGCAGTTACGTGTTCATTGTTTGTAACAATTCTATTTCAAAATCAGAATTACAATGTTCAATACCGTAACCTCTTTTGTCTGCTTTAAATCTTTCTGATAACTTTAAATAAGAAAACCATTACCAAGTATGTCCCTTTGCCACCAGTTCTCCTCTTGATTTTATTTTATATTCCCCTTACAAAATTCTATTATCTTACAGTAAGTTTGCTATTTGTGTCTGCCTATTATTTCTCATCTATAAAATGCTTCTTGTGCTAAGAACCACAAGGTGTTTTCGGGCACAACCTGGATTTGTATCTATTCCATATTCTCAATATGGCATGTGTAACATAATGATTTTCAAAATCTGCACTAGCCTTGACTTTGTCGTACCACAAATAACCATGCTATCCAAACCTCAGGTCATGTTCTTCTTATTCCAAAAGCTTTCTATTTCTCAGTGGCACTCACTTTTTCATCCAAACCAAACAACAAACTGTGAAATACAATTTCAAATCAGGTAAACCCAACCCTCTTCTTTCCTTTGAAGCTTGTAACACCTTATTATTATTTATTCAGTCATTAAGTCGTGTCCGACTCTTTGTGACCCCATGAACCATATCGTGCCAGGCCTTCCTGTCCTTCACGGCCTCCCTGAGTTTGCTCAGTTTCACGCTCATTGCTTCAGTGAACACCTTATATATAACTAAGGTTTTTTTCCCCTGCCATACAAACTTAGATATATCCTTTTGCCATTGTTCAAATGGTGCATCAGTTGTTGAAACAGGTATGTCTCAAGCAAATGGCAAGGTTCTTGAGTTTCTGCAGTTTGTCTTCATTGCACCAATACACTTTGACTTACACCCGCAATATTGGCTGTCCTGTTTGGAAAAGTTGCATTGTCAAGCACAATGCCTTCTTTCTTGGTTGGTCATGCTGACAGTTTCCAAAGACTTTTCTTCGGATCTCCAAAATTCTGGAGCTGCTATTTTTTAGGGAGGATAAGTATTCCTCTGGTTCATAGAAGGTGTGTTTTCCTTTTTCTTCCCCATTTATACCTTTACAAATTTCTTTTTCTCCCTCTTTCCTTGCAATTGTCTCCATCTACCACTTAATGTATATCAAACTAACTTCCTGATATCACTTCCTTACCCCCTGCCCCGGTCCTGATGCTGTACTGCTCTCGCCAGTCCTTTTACTTTATTCTTGCCTCCTTCATTATTTCATCTCTTTTCTTGATCTTCATCTCTGCCGCAGTTCTCTAATCTGTCTCTTCTATCAGAATAGCCCTGGTATCATTCTGTTTAAACATGAGTCTCTTATTGGCTGGTGGGTTACATGCAAGGGTGAAATAGAAGGAGAGTAATCTGTGATTCCAGTCACATTCACAAGCATAAGCATCATTAAAATAGTTAGCTTTATTTGCTCTGTTACCATTCTTCTCATTCTAGTGCACTCTAAACAGATGGGGAAATTCAGGATCAACTTGTATGTTCTTTTTAATGGGGACCCATGCTTGGGGGATGAGAATTCTTAGGAGATCCCTAAGCTCCTGTGATGGCATTGTTGTTTACATTTTGGAAATCCTCTCTAACTACACAGCCAAAGTCAATGAGGCAGCTTATAATGCCCTACCAAGGGAGATAGACTGAAAGGGAGCCACTTGGCATTTGAAAGTCCTGGTGCCTTCTTAACTTGGTGACTTCCATTTGGACTTTCCTACTGTTAAATATTATTATCACCCACAACTTCTTGCTCTCCCCACATGATGACCAAAAGAGAGGTTTTGTGAGAGGCAGAGAGAACATTTTCAAAGTTGTCTTTCTATCCACCATGTGTTCTTGCTTTGATCTGGATATTTTGGGGGTGTCTAGTTTTCTGATGCTTCCTTCCACCTAATGTAACACAAGAACTGATATATCCAATGAGCGTTTGTCAGCGCTCCTTCTCAAGCTGGAAAATATTGAGTAGCACACTGGAAGGCTTGATTCTAGGCCTCGTGCTGTTCAACATACTTATAAATAAATCAGATGAAGGGTGGGAAAATATAAATATCAAATGTGCAGAAGACACAAAAAGAAGGGATGTTCCAAACTCCCCTAAGCACAGTTGCAAAATTCTGGAAGATCTTGACAAACTGGAACAAGGGGCAGAAACCAGAAAAATGAATTTCAAGAAAGAGAAATTCAAAGTCCCTAATTTCGGTGGTAACAATAACAGTAACAATAATAATACACAAGAACAGGATGAAGAAAACCATACTAAGCAGCAGAACATGCAAAAAGGATTTGGGTTTCCTAGGCTGCTTCAATTTACAGGTCAAGATCACTGTTCCTCTCTATTCTGTCTTGGTCAGATTGCTTCTAGAAACCTGCATCCAGTTCTGGGCACCAACGTTTAGGAACAATGTTGATACACTTGAGCATGACTAAAGCAGAACAGCCAAGAAGGTAAGGGCCTGGAAGGAAAGAACTATGAGACGTGGGCCCTATGTTTAGGCTGGAAAAGTCTGTGGGGAGACATGATAGCTGACTTCAAATATCTGAAGGGCTGTCATGGAGAACATGGGGTCAGATTGTTGAGAATTGTTCCAGAAGACAGGATACAATGAGTTTAATTTCAACAAAGCAGAGTTCACCTGAATATCAGAATTTGTTTTTAATATCAGAGCTGTTCAAGAATGAAAAAAAAGTCTTGGGATGTAGTGGATTCTTTTTCACTGGAAATGTTTAAATTGTGGCTTGATGGCCATGTTGGGGGATGCTATAATAGTGGATTCCTTCATGAAGGAGGAGGTCAGACTAGATGACCTTCTGATCTTTACATTCTAGGATTCTATGTTGTTTGCTTTCACCATATGTTGGATCATGCTCTTCTCCCCAGATTCAGAATAATATGGCTGACCCACATAATTACCTTTTCAAAATGGCACTGAATCTGGACTCTAAACATGCTGGGTTTTTTTTTTCTTTTTCTTCTTTCCCCTCTTAAAAATCCTTTTTTCCTTCAAAGAAGGCTGAAGGCAGCATTATGCAACAATGTGAACCAAGCTAAAGAACAGCAAAAATGAATAGGGGTATTATAACGAATGGCTTCCTGAAATAAACATCCCAGTAATTTCTAAGAAAGCTGTCCAGATTCAGAAGCCATTCATTGCCTTAGCAAGCATAATAGCCATCAGAACTTCACTCAGGAGAAAAGCTGAAGACAAAATGTATCTCGAAAGGTACTTTTATTACAGTAGATGTCATAGAAGGAGAGAAGGAAAAAGTGGGTATTGCAAGCGGAGAAAAGTCTGTCACATCTGGGAGAGGTAATTAAGACTGGTCACATGGGAAAATGTGCTAGTTCCAAAAAGCATTCCTTGGAAATGACTTGTAGGCTGAGAAACAGCTGCAACAGTAGAAGTATTAAGCTGCAAAACAGGGCACTGGAACTGAGAACCACTCGTTCTAGTTCAGAAATCATTGGCATGATGTGATAATTGCAGTAAAGAAACCAAGAAAATAGGCAAGTGGCATTTAAAAATTTTTTTTATAGCTGCTCAAAACCCCATAGCTTTTGTCTACATTCACTGGAATCCAGATAGTTGGGAAGGACTTGTCTTCAGCCATCACCACTACCATCTTTAACTCAATTGTTGATGTCATCTGTGAGATGGAAAGCTTGGTTGATTGGAAGAAAGGACAGTCATGGTGCAGTAAGAGGAAACAATTTTATATAGGGAATTATATAAACCTATGGAAGCTTGTAAGAAAAGGCTGGACAGTCACTTCTTACGGATCATTTAATTGGCTCTCATGAACATTGTAGAAGGTTGGGCCAGATGATCCCTTCAGTCTTTTCCAATTTCATAATTCATAATTATAATCTTATATGTATATATATCTTCCTCAGCCTGGTGTCTCCAGATGGAAAGATGTGCTGGAATGACTAGAAGGCCCTGGGAAAGAGAGGGGGGAAAAGGACCATTGAAAAAGAGACACTCAGCCCTGGCAAGGGAGAAAGCATGAGAAAGAGACTCATACCAACTTTGTCTTCATTACAGGAAAGATGGAAGAAAAGAGAAGAGGACAGCCAGCAGCAACGTGGATGGACTCTATTATAGGGGCAATAGTCGCTCCTGCTCCTGTCTGCTCCTGTCTGTGCTCCTGCACTCTGAAGATGCCGGTCACAGGTGCTGGCGAAACGTTAGGAAACAAGACTTCAAGACCACGGCCACACAGCCCGGAAGACCCACACCAGCCATCGTATGCCAGCCGTGAAAGCCTTCGACAATACAATAGTCGCATTGTTGGAAGATCTGAAGGGCCAGGTTGTGGACAGTTCATTCTGGAGAAGGTCTATGTGATTGCTAAGAGCCAACATCAACTTGATGGCACATCATCAAACAATCAAAGCTGAGAGGGAGAATTACTTTGACAGGCTTTCACAATTCTGTTATGTCACCCTACTAGCAATAGAGATCTTCCAAGAAATCAAAAGTGGTTCTTGTTTCCTGAGTTTGACAGCCTCACAAGGCTTGACAATAGAGCTACAACTGATATCATGTCCCAGGAAGACATACCTGCAGGGGAATAGATTGGATAAGGGTAATTGACTGTTGACATTTTGCCCAAGGCCTCTGAAGTTAGCTTTGACTAACCCAAAGATGTGCCTACCATAAAGACTATATTTCAGGGAGATACTTTGATTTGATTGAAGTACTCATTCAAAGTGGAACATAAAATCAAAATGACACTCCTCTTTAAAGTGACTGATTGGAACTACTGCCCCTCTTTAACCCAAATGTGAAGAGGTCCTTCTCTGAATGTACAGTGCATGCACAAGCCATTCTTCCCATGGGATCAAAATGGCTGACTTCCAAAGTTGGATTTGAAGCCCTGAGGAAGAGTGACTTAGTTTTCTGATCTGATGTATCCTTTCAAATTAGATCATTATGATGATCTGGATCAAGGCAGAGACAACGATCTGACAAATCAGAGCAGAAGACAGATACCCTTCTTGATGATCTTTGGATTTCCTTTCAAGCAACGTTTGAAGTCACTGCAAAGGTTTCTCCTTGGGTAAAAAATCCCAGGAAATTGAGGTGAAATGAAAAGGTACGAATAGCACAGTTTCTAATTGTGTGTGGGAGGAGGGCTGTTGCAGTCTCCCAGTTTTATATTTCCTTCTTTTATAGCAGTTTAATTGTCCTAAGCATATGCTTTAATCCACTAGAAATTTAATGAAGCTTTTGGTAATTAAATTTCCATTATCCAGGCAGATAAAGAATGATACTTGAAGGACTGTGACCTCTCCAAGGTGATTCAGTGAAACCAGGGCTGAGGTGGGGCATTCAAATCCTGGTTAAAAAAGAATCCTACTCAGCTGTTAATGGTGGTGATTGTTACTGTCATTATTCGTTCATCAGCGTTTGTGGTGACTTTCCATATGTCATGGGACAGATCCCTGCAGTGTGGAAGGGATGAGATAACAATTCAACTCGGGGAAGATTATGGAGAAGGGGAGGCAATGAGAAGCAAGATACAGGGAGATGAATGCACATTTATTTATTTCAGTTACACATACTTAGATATTTCATCAGTGGGGCTGATGGATGATGGCTATTAGTTAGGAGTTCAGGAACTGGGAAACATAGTCAGCAAAAGATATAAGGCTGTACAGAACAATGTAGTGGATGGTGCCTCCTTTGGAAAACTGATGGGAATTCATGGTCCAGATGTTCAGAATTAGGCAGGTAACTACCTGGACACATCTGGGTACTATCTAGGCCGGAGTCTGCTCAGCTTCCAAAGCCATACAAGGCTGGGCATCTGCTGCCACTTGCTTACATTAATTAGTTAAGTGCCACTGAATCAGTTTCCACTCCTGGTGACCATTTTGACCTGCTTTCTTTCCTTGTGCAAATAAATAGACTTGTGTCAATCAGGGGTGGAGAACTTCCAGTTCAAGGACCCATATACCTCCATCAGTCACCAGAGGCATCTGACATCCCCCCTTTTATTTTTAAACTCACCCAGCCATCTGATCTTCTCAGTGTTTTCCCCGCCCCCCTACCTTAACCTTCAGCAAGGCAGCCAAGACCTTACTTTTTCCCCAGGACTTTGGGTCAGAGGATGAGCAGAGTTCCCCAATGGGATGAATGACAGCTTCAGTTCTGGTTGCCAGAAATCCAGTCAAATCTCCTTGCCAGCATGCAATCCTGTAAACTGGGTTAACAGCCAACATTTTGGGATTGCATTGTTCTCATCCATTTTTTCTAAGAATTACCTGGTATCCCATGGGCCTTCAATCATGGAGAGCATGGGCAAAGCTTAATTAAACCACTACCCCCTTCCCTCTTGGTCTCAGGTAGCAGTAGGCATGGCTTGCCCACAGCTGCCAATCACTTCTGGGAGGTGTGTTCCATGCTGCCGAGCCTTAGCTACGAGCTCTCTAATGGAAATGTTTGTTTTTCCACCCATTCTTTCTTTCCAGATAATCTCTTCATCATCACCCAGATGTGGCAGCCAATGTTTGTATGGAGAGGCGGGAACCTTAGGAAATGCACAGAGCATCCTGGGAATTGCATGATATTGCCCGCAGTACATTTCCCTTGATACAGATCCTCTCTCAACCACTGACCTCCTTTGCATTGCTAGCAAAGCCAGCATTTCGCAAATACCTGGAAAATGGGCAGCAACAGCAGCCAAACTATGAATTTCAAGCTGGTTGAGACTGATGGTCCGAGGACCTCAGATGGCATTCATTCTTCTGACAGTGACCAGCAGATGCCATAGGAAGGTTTTCAAGCTGGGCAACACCCATCTGTTCTTGTTAAACCTCAGCATCTGGTTGTCTAAGGTATATTGGCTCAGAACAGAAAGACTGTTTTTCTGAGATACCCTAATCAATGGAAAGTATCCATCTGAAACCAATTTATCACCCAAAGCCACTGTGGAACTCTGTAATGAGCTTGGGAGACACAGCTAAATTGCATGTTCTAGTTGTATATAATTAGAATAATTTGCATCTCGTTTTTACAAACATGGCAGATGCTAGACGATCGTTGGTAGTCTTGTTGCGCTCATTTTAATTTTGCAGTATTTTTGTTCTGGAATTTTTCCTCTTAAACCTTGAATGTGGAGGTCATCCCTCAAAGGTGTTTCATCTAAGCGCTTTCAGGAGGAATTGAATGGCCAATGAATCTGAGTTGCTGTTTTCATTTCTTTCCCACATCCAGTTGTGGTCAGTGCAGAACTCTGATTCCAGAACTCTGAGAGCAGAATGTTCCTATTGACAATGATGATTACTTTTAATCTGAGGAATCCAGTAATTATTCTCCCATAGCCCTAGAGATTTGTCTAGAGCAGGTTTTTCCAGCGCTGCAGGTTGTAGCGCAAAGCTATTTGTTTAAAACCACCTAAATGATTAAATAATGGTGTAAAGCTGGACAACCTTGAATTTCCAGGTCTCAGGCACATCAGTTCACTCCCAGCAAGGGGAAGCCAGCTTGAGGCGGATGGCTTGTGCTTTGTAATAACGATAACACTTTTAACAGAAGATACCTTCCAGAGTCAAGATGCAGAATCAACCTAAGATACTGCCCAAATTACATTTCTCCAGCCATGTGCCAAGGATGATTTGATTTCACAAGCTGTCCTGATGAGTCAAATTAATTCCTGTGATTTATTGAAGCAGGCTATAAATATTGATTAAGGTGGACAAAAATGAACTAACTGAAGGGACAATAAACTTCTACAGTTTCAACTGGACACATTATTGGATCATAACAATGAGCTCTGACTTAATTCTCCTGAAGCTTACATGCTCTGGTTGATGTTTTCTATCAGGTTTCAAAGTCAGGAAGCTTTCTAAAATGTTCTACAACGTTCATCTTCTTGTATTTAGACTTCAAATTATTTGGTCTTCTTTTTTGCAGTAGGTTTTGCAGTTGATGCAGAAGGAATCTTCCATTACTGCTGTCTCTTCCTTTGTAATGGAAGCCCACTTGCCTGAAGTTTTCAATTCCTCCACTTTCTACTCCCCCCACTCTCCACTTTTAATTACATGTGGATTAATTGTTTCTCCAAATCAGTCACATAGTGACCCAAGGTAGTTTTGTTGTGAATTCCTGGACAGAAAGATGAGATACAAGTTGAAGAAGATGATTACTATCACCACTACTATTCTTCTACTACTGCTACAGTTTCTACAGGTAGAGACATTGCACCATTCCTTTTGCATGTGGCGTTTTATTAGTGTTCAGGAATGGATGTGAACCTCAGTAAAATTCACTCACATGCAAATCTGGAAGCAACCATATGTGCAGTCATATCAAGATTGCTTTCATTTGCCATTTTAGTGCTAATGTGTACTCGCAAAGTGAAGAAATAGGGTTAGCTATTAATGAACTGAAGGAACTAAAGGTGTGAAAGAGTCCACCTGCTCCGGCTCAGGAATTAATTTTAGAACATCTACTAGTTAAGTCAGAATTCAGAATGAATCAAATGCAAGGTGGAAGAGACACAGGAATAGAAAGAAGGGCAGGACCAGCTCAGCTTATTTTGAGAGACAATTTGCAAAATGCTGTTGATGTCACCACAATGGAATCAGAATTTTTGTATTGCTTAATAACTTTTGGCTTTACTTTGTCACTTTCTTTACTTCAAAGTTTCAAAGTTTAGGTAGCAAACTTTTTTTGTTTGATGGATCCCAAAGTCCATCAAATAAATAAGCAGTGATTTAAAGGCCAGACAATCAATATGTTGGTGTAGGCTTTCCAGCAGTGATGAGCTCCCAGGCTAAATGTCTGCAGTTGAGTTTTCTGGTGTCCTAATGTTCTGCTGGCAGCTGTGGCTGGCATCTGGCTTCTGACTGAATGTTCCATTTCAGCTGAACTCAGCTGATTGGGTTTTTTTGTCCAAATAAACTTCAATTTGGTCTATTTTGAGTAAATTCCAAGACAACTTGTTCCTGAATGGCCCATCTTTGAGATAGGCTGCTGCTTGGCATTCAACTGGAAGATTACCTGAATGAAGAACCAATCAGGAATCAGTGTTTTTGGATTCCTATGACATGGACCAACTAGAGATCAGTTTGACTTGAAAGATCAATCAGAATCTAGATTACCCTGTTACAGATACAAGAGCCCAGTCAGTCTTTGCTCAGTTGCCTTGAGCTGTTGAGAAACACACTATGAAGAAAATCACTTTGCTTCTGAAGATATCAGTAACAGCTGTCAGAAAACTAGATACAGCCATTCAGCTCATCACCACTTGCTAGATCACCACTTAGAATTAAGAAACAATTAAGCGTGAGCACCTCCCTAGTCCATTTTAGAACTGGATTCATGCCGGGTAATGAAACGTTTGCAGGAAAAGAACCAAGCTCAGAGAACCCCAAGGACTTCACATTTCCTGCATCTGTTTGATTAAGGAGTTCTTGTTGATTAGGTATCTTAAGACTGTAGTCCCTATTTTTGGAGGGAAGGGGCAGTCAACTCCACTGAACTCTGTGAGATTTACTCCTGAGAAAGCATAATTATATAAAAACTCTTTGCCTGCACCTAGCTTAAGGTGAGGATGGGAAACCTTTCTTAGGGCAAAAGTCCTACTGTACTTAGTATTTTCACCTGGTTAAAACTGCAATAGATAAAATGCAAAGAGAACAAAGCCAGTGAAAAATTAAACTTATATAAAATCTATGAAATCAATATTCCTCCCCAAGTACTTCCCATCTCCAAGTCATGTTGTAAATTATTTTGTCCAATAAAATTATTCTGAAGGCTGTCTGAAGCCAAAGATTGCCCACCTTTGGCTTATGAAATGGCTTTCCTAAGAGATGGGTTTCTAATCCTGCAAAGTTGATCAAGAGACTTCATGTTTAGCTTTGAGAAGAAAGGATTGAGTAGTGATATCATAGTACTCTTCAAATACCTGAAAGGATGTCATGTAGAAGAAGGTCAAGACTGGTTCTTGCTTGTTCCAAAGTTGAGGATACAGAATAATGAATTTAAGTCATAAGAAAGTCAATACAATAGTCCAGTATGACTAACAACACTGAACAGTGGAACCAATTACCCAGAAGACTGTTGGGCTCCCATTAATTGGATGAGTTGAAGCAGAGGGTAGTCCATCACCTGTTGTTGTTGTTCAATTGCTTAGTCATTTGTGACCTCATGGATATAAATCCACCTGGATGGTATGTTAGTAACTTCCTCTTCAGCTTCTTGTAAACTTATTAGCTGTAGTATCTAGACAACTTGCCTTCTGTTACTCTCTTTTTCAATTGCCTTTGATTCATTTTAAGCATCAGAGTTTTCTCCAGTGATCCTTACTTTCACATGGTATGTCCAAAAATACCTGAACTTTACCTTCCTTATTAGTGCATCTAGCCAGCAGTTGTTTTTTAACTTCATCTAATACTGAATGGTTTATTCTTTTTGCATGGTCCAAGGAATTGCCAACCATTTTCTCCAGAACCACAATTCAAAGATATCGATATTTCTTAATTTAACCTTTCTGATGATCCAGCTTTTACAACCCATTTCAACTGGAAAAAAAAGGCTTGACAATATATACTTTTGTTGTCAGTGAGATGCATATGCACTTTCAGATTTTGTTGAGATGTGTCATAAATGCCATTGTCCAGTGGTTCAAGTATTCTTTGGTGTCACCTTTTTTTTTGGTATTAGAATATAACTTGATCTTTTTTTCAGTTCCTCGGCCACTGCTTATCTTTTACATTTTTTTTTAATCCAATCAATTATGTCTGATTTTCGGAGACTTCCTGGATAAGCCCCTGCAGTTTTCTTGGCAAGGTTTTTCAGAAGTGGGTTGCCATTGCCTCCTTCCTAGGACTGAGAAGAAGTGACTGCCCCATGGTCACCAGCTGGCTTTGTGCTTAGGCAGGACTATAACTCACGGTCTCCTGGTTTCTAGCCTGATGCCTTAACCACTACACCAAACTGGCTCGCTATCTTTTACATACCCCTTTACAAATTACAAGTAACACTTTATTTGCATCATCTTGTAATATCTTGAAAAGGTTCTGTTGGTATTTCATCAATTCCTGCAGCTTGGTGGTTAGCAATATTGTCTAGGCTCCATTAACTTCACTTTCCAGAATGTTTGGCTCTAGTTCAGTGATCCAATCTTTGAATATATTGTTAATTTTGGTATCTTTTTTGCATAGCTCTACTGTATATTAGTGCCATCTCTTTTTTATATCTTCCTCTGGTAGATCTTTGTCTTATTTGTTTTTTATTGTGTCTATTTTTATATAAAAGTTTCCCTTGATTCCTGTAATGTTCTTCAATATATTTCTTGAACTTTCCATTTGATTGTTCTCCTCAGTTTCTTTTTTCTTCTCCTTCCTTCCTTCCTTCCTTCCTTCCTTCCTTCCTGCACTCCTCTAGAATTCAGCCCATAATTCTGCCTTTCTTCACCCATCTCTTGGGGATGCTTTAATCTGGATTCTTGCACCAAACAGCGGATTGGATTTAATGGTCTAAATAGTCCATTCTGATTTTATGGAACAATAGCAACAGCCACACCCACATTGGAATTGGAACAGATGGGAAAAACGACCACAAAGTTGATCACCATCCTATGAACTAAGTCTTTTGAAGAGAAATTGGAGGAATTGGGAAAGTTTAGCCTTGGAAGAGTAGAAGGGATAATATTATTCTTTAAATATCTGAAACACTGTGAAAAAGGAGAATATCAAGATCTATTCTCTCTTCAACCTTTTCTCTCATTTAAGTACAAGTCTTTCACAACAACAACAGTAATATTATCAATGAGTCTAAATAACAAGGTTGTCTTCCATTCCATGTTTTCCTTACCATACACCAACATTCTTCATTGATTCCAATTTCTCTCCTTCCTGTATACTATAACTGCCTTGGGATTTTTCATGGACTTCCTTTTGTTTGACAGTTTCAATCTTCATTTCATATATATATATATATATATATATATATATATATATACACACACACACACACACACACACACACACACACATATATATACATACACACACACACACCACACACTCATATTTCTTGGGAAGCTTGTGTGTTCCTTCCTGTGTCCTACTTGTCAGATTCAGCCGGCACGGCAAGGCGAATACCGCTGCTCAGCTTCACCTAGTCAATTTAACTGCCCGAGGCGTGAGCAGCGAAAAAGGGCAAGTGAGCCAAACTGCAAAATGACTGCTGACAGGTGGTGGTACTTAACTCCGGCCGAGAGCGGATACATTGCATCAATGCCGGTTTCCCTCGAGCGCTGTAGACAAAGGGAAGTGCAGAGGCTCGGAAGTGCAGCAATCAGCACGCGATTGAGAACTCCCGGCTTTACGTGCTACAGGAAAACCCAACAAAGGCAACACCACACAACCAACAGACTGCAATCAAGAAGACAAAAGAACCGGACTGAATCTGTCATTTGGGCGAGGGGGGATTACTGTGGGTAATCGGTAACTACGCAATGGGGTAAAGCGCGGGAACGGGGAAACTATAAAACACTATGTAAGTGATGCCAAGCCAACCCTGGCTTTGTCTGTACCTACCTACGTTACACTCTAGTAAACTTCTTTGCTGAACTTGCATGTCACAAGAGTTTCTTTGGAGCTGAACGGGGTAAACCTTACACTACTGACATTAGTGAGAGACAGGAAAGGTGAGGAGAATGGAGAATAGGTGTCCCAAAGTTTATGATTAAGTATGACGTCACAGGCACAGACGAAAAAGGACTGTCATACACTCAGTACTGCTCTCCTATCCCACTTCAGAGTTTCTGAGATATATGGAGTCAGCCTCTGAATGAAAGAGAACGGTGTTGCAATAATGGGGACTATAGGTAGCTCAGGGCTGGAATGCTGGGTTCCTGACTTTTCATTACCTCCCTCGGTGTCATCATCAGTGCACTGATGATGTTACTGAGGGAGGTAATGAAAAGTCTGTGAGGAAAATGCCAAGCTCCAAGACCATCAGGAACCCAACCATAGAATGATGACCGGATGAATCAAAACTTTTCTGACGTGCTGAACATCCACTGCAAGTTAAACAGTATAAAACTAAAGACATTTATGGCTGGTGTGGGTCTTCTGGGCTGTGTGGCCGTGTTCTTGAAGTTTTGTTTCCTAACGTTTCGCCAGCACCTGTGACCGGCATCTTCAGAGTGCAGGAGCACAGACAGGAGCAGTTCTCTCTGTGCCCAGGGTGATGTGACCCTTTTGTGGGTATTTATAGAGATCTGGGGGGGGTAAAGGGGGGGATTGGGTGTGTGTGTGGGGGTTGGGTTACTGAGTGGCTGCTTGTTTTGGTGTCATAATCTGTGTGTATCTTCCTGGGGATTAGGCAGGGTTTTTTCTTCTATTGAATTGTTAACGAGGGGCTGCTGCGGGTGATTAGCAAGTTCATTGTGTGAACTGTTCACATGTCCTGGTGGTTGAGCTGAGTTTGTTGACCTTTTGCAGGCTGTATTTTTCAGGATTGGTAGCCAGGTTTTGTTGATTTTTAGACTCTCCTCTTTTTTATTGAAACTGTGCTGGTGTTTGTGAATCTCAATGGCTTCCCGGTATAGCCTGGTATAGTGGCTGTTGGTGTTGTCCAGTATCTCTGTGTTTTCAAATAGGATTTTGTGTCCAGTGTGCTTGAGAGCATGTTCAGCTACTGCAGATTTTTCTGGTTGCTGTAGTCTGCAGTGCCTTTCGTGTTCTTTTATCCTGGTATGGATGCTGCATTTTGTGGTCCCGATGTATACTTGCCCGCAACTGCATGGTATGCGGTATACTCCTGCGGCGGTGAGGGGATCCCTTTTGTCTTTTGCTGATTTTAGCACTTCTTGTACTTTTCTGGTGGGTCTGAAGATTGTTTGGAAATTGTGTTTTTCCATCAGTTTTCCCATGCGATCTGTGACCCCTTTGATATAGGGCAGAAATACTTTGTTGGTGGGTGGCTGTTTTTCTTCTTCAGTCGCATGTTGTTTTCTTGGTTTGATGGCTCTTTTTATTTCATTTTTGGAGTAGCCATTCGCTTGTAGGACCCAATTAAGGTGGTTAAGTTCAGGGTTTAGGAATTGGGTTTCGCAGATCCGATTGGCACGATCCATGAGGGTTTTGATAATGCCTCTTTTCTGACGTGGGTGGTGGTTGGAGTTTTTGTGTAGGTACCGGTCTGTGGGGGTGGGTTTTCTGTAGACTTTGTGTCCTAATTTGAGGTCTGGTTTGCGTATGATCAACGTGTCTAGAAATGGAAGTTGGCCGTCCACTTCTTTTTCCATGGTGAATTGTATATTGGGGTGGACGCTGTTTAGGTGGTTCAGGAACTTCTCTAGGTCTTCTTCATCCTGACTCCAAATTGCAAAGGTGTCATCCACAAATCGGAACCAGACTGTTGGGGTAGCGGGTGCGGTTTCTAAAGCCCGTTTTTCAAAATGTTCCATGTAGAAATTTGCTACGACTGGGTTCAGGGGGCTTCCCATGGCGACACCGTCCATCTGTTTGTAGTACTCATTATCCCATAGGAAGTAACTGGTTGTGAGGCAGTGCTGAAATAAGGCTGTTATGTCTTCTGGGAAGATCTGTTTGATGAGTGCCAGGGTGTCCCTCACTGGTACCTTGGTGAACAGGGAAACCACGTCAAAGCTGACCAGTTTGTCCGTGGGGTTGAGTTTCAGGGTGCTGATTTTGTCGATGAAATGTCCTGAGTCTCTGATGTGGGCTAGAGTCTGTCCAATGTGGGTCTGTAGAAGGGTGGCCAGATGTTTGGATAATTCATATGTCGGGGAGCCAATGGCGCTTACGATGGGTCTGAGTGGGATCGAGTCTTTGTGGATTTTGGGGAGTCCGTATAGTCTGGGTGTAAGGGCTTCTGTCTTGCATATGTGTTGAAGTGCATTGGGGTGAAGGGAGGAGTTCCTCGTCAGGGTGTTGGTTTGTTTCATGATTTTGCTGGTCGGATCCCGTTTTAGTTTTCTGTATGTGGTGGGGTCTAGTAGTTCTCTAACTTTGTCTTTGTATTCATCTGTTTTCATAATTACCGTGGCATTGCCCTTGTCAGCCGGCAGGATGATGGTCTCGGGGTCCGAATTGAGGGTTTCTAGGGCATTTCTCTTTCTTCATTATGTTGCTGGTGGGAGGCTTTGCTCTCCGTAGGATCCTTGCTATCTCACCCCTTATTTCCTCTGCTTCCTCTTCAGGACGGTGGCGGATGGCTGATTCCACATTGGCGATGATATCTTCCACAGGAATTCTGGGGGGTGTGATTGCGAAGTTTCCTCCCTTGGCTAGGATGGCGGTTTCTTCTGGCGCGAGTTGGCGTTCCGTCAAATTGATGACAATGCGGGCAGGATCCAGTGCCGGTTTTGGTTGATTGTTTAGGCATTTGTTAAACTTTTGCTTTTGCCTGGTTGTGTGGTCAATGATATCCTTTTCCATTTTCCTGTAGGTTAGGGTGTCAGTCTTGTCCCAGTCCTGGCTTCTCATTTTCTGACTGATGCTGATGTGTGTGTCAAATAGTTCTTTGTCTGTGATGGCAGGTTTTCTGCGGGTTGTGTATATTCTCTCACGTAGGAGGGCTTGTTCAAGTCGGTCATAAATGCAGTTAGCTTGTGGAGATTTGAGAGTCCTTTTCGTTCTGAGAAAAGCTGGGATGGTCCCAGTGTCTCTGCATCGTAGTAGGAAGGTTAAGGAGCATAGTAGGTGTGCTTTTTTGTTCCGGAGTGTTCCTAGTCTCCGTGTCTGTCGGAACGTTTCCTCCCCGTAGAGGTGTTCAATGTACTGTCGAAGGCTTTCACGGCTGGCATACGATGGCTGGTGTGGGTCTTCCGGGCTTCTTGAAGTTTTGTTTCCTAACGTTTAATGACATCTCAACATAAAAGACATTTATGTTGAGATGTCTAGTAGAATCATTTACCCATTGAATTGATCACACTGTTTTGCTCAGTAATTATTGTCAATTTTGCTTTCACTTAGTTTCACGTTCTCCCAACTGTACATTCATTTTGGCCCATCTGTTCAACGGTGGGAAAATTCTGGTTCCCCTTCGATGTCTACCCACACCTGTACTAATATTTTTGTGTACTGCACACTTTCTATAAGCACTTTCTCAATTTTGTGAACACCCTTCCTAATCAGACATATTTTTTGAGTTGTGAACCCCATCACAATCTTCTGAAAAAATGTGGTGGATGGTGTGGAAGTTCATTCTGCTTTGTGGGCTGGCTTTAGACATATAAATCAAGTGCATTTGTATTGGAAATGGGACTGAATGAACAACTTGTCCATTCCTAGGACACGCTACCTGAAACTGCTTACCGCATTTTGTGTTCTTTTTCACTAATGTTGGAAAACACTTCTTAACTTTAATTATCAGTCAGAATACACTTTTTAAAATGCTGTTTCTTCTCTGCACAATTTTACTTCAGCTCTCCACACTTCATCTTCTTTTTTCTTAGGAGAAAACAACAAAAAACTACTGGCTCCCAGTTGGATTAAATTGCAGTTAAAAGCTCCCTACTTCATTTTGGGATTGTGAAATTCAGCTTTCCTTCTCAGGCCTTTTCTTTCTACTTCTTTTGTGCCTCTAATTGCATAGTTATTAAGCCTAAAAAGTCCAGGCGTTTGCTTTTATTTTTATTTATGTACACAACATATTTCCCGTAGGAATTCTAGTCACAGCAAAGTGATCTGCCAACCCACCAATACAGATGCATATATTTATATTTATTGATCTGAAATAACATTTAATTTGTATTCTGGCCCCAAGGAAACTGCCTCCCATGTCAGGAGTACAGAATCAGTGGCCATCCCAATACTGTTAATTTATAACTCCCAGCCTCTACCCCAGAAGGAATTTGGGAACTATGATTGCACAAGATCGGGAGTACCACAGTTTCTCCATACCCAAGTCACATTAACCAGTAGCATCTTTTGAGTATATCAAGCAAGGTTCATTTCTAGCTCAACTTAAGAGTTTTTGATTGAACCTGGGACTCTACATTTAAAACATGTGGGATTTTATAGAGCTACATCTTGCACCTCAAAATCAAGAAGAGCACATTCAATGAATAATCACACACTTACATGTAGATTACTCACCCAGTGGGGAAATGTGTGTGCAGTTTGGTGCAGAATATAGATCTATCCCTAACCTAGCATCCTAGATATTTAGGCTATATTTTAAATAACATGTTGTAGAGTTGGACCCAAACCAATTATTGTCAGGTGAGCTAAAATCAGGTCATTTAATCTGGTTCCAATTCTGACTGATTGGCTGCTTAAAAGATAATTGTTGCAAAAATCAAGATAATCTCTAGAAAGCAACAAAAGAAGACAGAATAAGGTTGCCACTTTGTCGCCATCAAATGATAAATCAGGGTTTTACAACCCAAGTTGGTTAGCCCACATTTAGAAGGGGCAGCTTGAAGGTTAATTCTACTCCAGGCCTCTGATAATTTTCCATGCCTAATTTGCTATATCATTATTAAATGGTTAAATGAATATGTAATATATTGTGGTCATTTTTATCAATTTAGAATGCTGTTTTTAGGTGTTTTTCCCTGAATTAACTAATGAGTTTTTGAATATTCCTGTTGTTTGATTGGATATTCTAAGTTAATAATTAATTAATTTGTTGGATGTAACTTGTTTTCTCTTTAGTTCTTTTTTAAAAATGCCATGAAAAGGTAAATTGGAAAAAAATAAAGAATTCTGCCCTGATTTCTTCACTCCCAGGAGTAAGATTTTAGCACTTCAGAAAGATTTCCATATGCTCAATCTCAGATTTTTTTCCCCTGACATCTTCAGGTAAGAGAAAGTTTCTTATGAGACTGTGGGCAAACACTGTCAACTGGTTCAAATAACATATATTTAAATCCATTCATTCATTAAAACAACAACACACATATTTTGATTTCTCCCCCTATATTCTTCTACTTTGCATATTAATAGTTGTGTGTGCATATGAATCTGGAAAACATTTGAAATAATTAATAAACATAGAAGAGGCATTTCAGAAATACTGATTAACAGTATTTGTTGCATGCATGTTTGAGAATGTCTTTCCTTTTAAAAAGTGTAACTGTGATAGTGAAGACAGGGCCTGATTAAGTTGGACACTGAATCTTTTAGGAAAAAAAATACCCCTACTTCTCCTAAAAATAGGCTTACACTAAAGAAATAAATCTTGCTCTGTAACCATGCTTAACTCTTACATTTCAAGATGAAAAGGAAATTATTCCCAGATTGGAATATGGAATGGCTTTCTTTTTTAATTTTCTTCCTCTTTTGTGAATTACATAGAGTTCTTTCCTGAACCACTTCTTTTCTGCAGTGCTATTTCTCTGTTTCTAGATCCTGCATTACATGGATTTCTCAGATACATCATTCATAAGAAAGCTGTTGGAAGGATGTTCCCACATACTGGAGATTTGGGATCAGGGGTCTTTTGATCCCTCTTCCTCAGAGGAATGGAATGACCATAATTTAATCTACCTGGCTTTGTCCAAATGATGGAATATAGTTTCAAGGGATTTAATTCATCACACTATACACTTAAAAAAGGATTATTTTGAGAGATAATGGTACATGCTTGGAAACATATTAAAATGTCTATTCTCATTTCTATAAAATTGTAGATTGATTTGGAAGTAGAACATTGATCGATTAAGTGTCATCAAGTCAATGTCCATTCTTAACAACCACATAGATAGATTTTCTCCATATTGATCTGTCCCCAACCTGGTCCTTCAGCTATTCTAAAAGTGCACTCATCCCTACCATAACTTTGCTGCTAGTTGTCCTCTTTTTCTCTTTCCTTCCACCTTTCCCAGCATCAGAGTCTTTTCCAGAGATTTGGGTCTCTGTATAATGTGTCTGAAGTAGGATAATTTGAGCCTGGCCATTTGTGTCTCAGGAGAGAACTCTAGGTTGATTTGTATGATGATCCATTTTAAAAAAATTTTATAGTGTTAAAATGTAATAGTGATTTGCAAAATCTGCAGTTGTGGACTTCTCATCTTTCCAAATGTTTTGATCTTTTCTAGTGAGGAACAGACCACACAGGAAACATGATAACTAGGGGAAGCCCACTCTTTTAGAAAATATGAATAGACCCAGTATTTGTTTCTTGGTTTTCTACTACTGTCTTCTTCTTTCTAATTCACTGGCAGTTACTTGGGTTTTGCTTGATGGCACTTCATCAACTTCAGATTCTTCTATCTTGTCATTTTGTTTTTGAGAATAAGTGAAATAGAAATATTTTAAACTTTTGTTTTACAAGCCACTTAATAAATCTCTTTATCTACCACTCCTTCCTGATTGCAAAGCAATCTTTGCAATTTGAAAATCAGAATAAGTGTTTGAGAAAGATGATTCACTAAAGTGTTTTGACAGCATATATATGCCCCCAATGTAATGATTGATAAGGCTCTTCAACTTCTACTTACAGTCTCTTCAAATTTATTCTTCCTTTTTTCCTATTCTTGCCCATTCATTAGATTTCTTATGACCACTGATGGATAGATTTCATCTAAGCTGTAACATATCAAACTGATTTATAGAAGGCAGATTGGTATTTACTGTTCCTGCCCTCCAACACAATTAATATTGAAAAGAAAAGGGTACTATTTAAACAACCCAATGAGGTTATTCATCTGAAATATAATGGCATTTTTCCTGCTGCCTACTAAATGCAAAATTCTTTTTCAGAGATAGAGAGAGAAAAAAGCCCATAAAGATCCTTTTTAAGAAGGACTATTCTTTTGAACTGGTAGGTATAACCAGACTAGTTACCTATATATTCCTGTTCAGAAGCAAGTAACTTATTAATCCAACCTTAGAATATATTAATTGAAAACAATAAGATAAAAATACCACAATGAACAATCCCATTAATTTCACAGGATCTAGCTCTCTAAAGGAGTTTATAATGCTGGGAAAGATGGAAGGAAAGAGAAGAAGAGGACAACCAGACTCAAGGTGGACAGACTCAATTAAGTAGCAATGGGTGCACTATTGGAAGACCTGAAGGACCAGGATGGGGACAGATTGTACTGGAGAAAATCTATTTAAATTTGTGGGCAGAGAATTTGAGTGGATGCTTTCTCTGAATTTCTCCAGGGGAAGGAGAAATGTTCAACATATTTCTCAAGAGCAATGATAATATTAGCATCACTCGAAGCATAAAATGACCAGGTTCAAACTATCTTACTTCAGACACATTATATGAAGACCTAGTTCTCTGGAGAAGGCTCTGATGCTGGGAAAGGTGGGAGGAAAGGGAAGAAGAGGATAACAAAGAAGAGCAAAGTGGATGGATTCAATTACATGGTGATGAATGCACTATTAGAAGACCTGAAGGATCAGGTTAGAAATAGATTGCCATGGAGAAAATCTATCTATGTGGTTGCTAAGAGTTGACAAGACTTGATGGCACATAATCAATCCGTTTCTAAGAAAGCTCATGGGAGGTGATTCCCCCTGACGTTTTGCCTTGACTTTTAATTCTTTAATTTGTGAGCAGAGGAATTGGGTGAATTATTTCTTTTAATTAATCTATGGGAAATTCAAACATTTGTAATGCAAGGATTCCCACTTAGTGGTGAGAATAGCAGTGCCTCTGAAAACGGCTAATAAGAGACATCCCATGTGATTTAAAGGAAGTATGAGAAGCTACGTGGGAGGCTAGAGACCATTAACAAGGTAGATACAAGAGCATTACATTCTGTCCTTGAGAATTTCTCCATCATTCTTCTCTCCTTTGAAGGAATTTCAGAATTCTCTTTCATCCAACTGAATGAAAACTGGGAGAGGGAAAAAAAATGCAGGACAGCATACCCAAGAGAAAACCCCCCATATATTTTCCCTCTTGCTGCCCCCCAAAATAAAATTAAAGAACCAATTTAGAAATTCACACCTTCTGATAGAAGTTGATAAATTATAAAATAAATATTTCATGCAAATGTGGCTTTAAAAAAAACCAGACCAGACAATGCATGAATGCATTTCAAAATGAAACGCGAAGAACTTAGAGGTGAAGCCGTGAAGAAGTGAGGTAGATGGGAAAAGAAACAATTTGCAGGTCCTACCTCTAGCAGCATTGCCCAAACCAAGATTGAAACTTACTACCTTGGACAACAGAGTAGTAGACCAAAATCCCAGATAGATAACACCATTTTTCATCCCTGCATTGTCTTGATACCTCAAACCTATGAAGAAATTCCTTGTATTGATAAGATGCCAACGCAGGTTCAATGTTGTTCGACCTTCGAATACGATCCCTTCTCCATACTGGCAGCATCATTTGCTTTTGTATTCCTGTTTCAGTGTGAAGGGTTTTGAAGGTTTATTTATAGCTGGCTATTGCCGATGGAAGAAAGGGAGAAATGTAATGTTTTCATTACGTGTTTGGACAAGGCGTATATTTTAAGTGCTCAATTTTAAAATCAGACAAAATGTTAAAGGAGCTTAAAGGACTTCTTAACAGTGTTCAGCAATTTGGATGCACTTAGAAATGACGTTGCCTGTTTGGGCAGATCAGTTGTTGAAATACCATTTATCAAAATGGCTTCCAACACACTGTATTACATAAGTGTCTTATGTACCTACATATCATTGTCAAGCCTAGATTTTTCGAAACCCCCCTCCCCAACTATTACAAACACATTCATGCCCATCACACTGTTCCCTGTTGAGTAAGCAATGCCATACAAAGTGCAGAAAGGGAGTAAGAAATACCAAGCCAAGGAAATTAAAGGCATTAAACTAAAAAAATAAAAATTAAAGGAACTCTACTTTATATCACATCATCTACTATACCAGTCCATACTTTTCTAGCGTTCCATGTTTCCACCATGTCAATATCCTGCTTTGTGTAGGAATTCATCAACTCCTATGCAACCACGTCTTTGATCTTCCCCTTCTATCTTCCCCATTCATTTTTCCTTCAGACATTTGTTTTGCAATTCAGTCCTCCTTTGTTCTCTCTATATGAATACACCAGCTCAATGTAAATATTTGATATTGGCTGAATCCTTTGTATTCAATGAGCATTCAATCAGCACTCATTCATTCTTGACTCTCTCTTCCACTCACACTTCTAAAGTACCCTGTACTCCTGCATTCAAATCACGTTTATATTTCTCCTAACATAACCAATCGCTTCCTACTATAACAAAGTAGGAAGGAGCACTCTTATAAACAACAATCTTGGCTTCTTTTGACAAACATTCATCCCTCGATGCAGACCACATATTACCGTCTGTCTTTCTGCCAATACTTGAATGTCTCAAATTTTCTCCTTGCATTTCCCCATCTTTCAGAAATGTTCTCATAAAAGACAGTTTCTGTTTGCTGTAGTTTTTCCACCGTTAATGTAGAGTTTGCAATCATGCACTCCATTTTCCCTGTGAAACACACCTACCATGGCCTTTGGTGTTAATTTTCATGTCCACGCTCCACATTATGCCAGACAGTTACGACATGTTATTTGAGTTTTCAGCTAACAACAAAAATCTGATGCATCCCCACCCCAGCCTTAATAAAGCTGTATTGCACTTCTCAAAATGTGTTCACTGTCATCTCTCAGATCCTTTTTATTTTATTTATTTCTTTAAATCAAACTTGCCCTGCCCATCTCGTTGAAACGACTCTGGGCGGTTTACAAAAAAGTTAAAATCAATAAAAATTACAATATACAATAATCTTAATAAATAGAAAATAAATAGATCCAAGGATAGACAGAAAATTGGCAGTCACTCAGGGAGCGTCATCAAGGTGCCAGCCACCCGCAGGATTGGGCAAGATTGTTGTTACCCCATGCAAGCTGGCAGAGCCAGGTCTTTAATCCTTTCCGGAAGGCCAGGGTAGGGGCCTGCTGCAACCCTAACCCTTTCCATCAGAATTTTGCCAAAGACCTTCCCAGGTATGCTGAGCAGATTCATCTCCTTATAGATCTGAATTCATTCTTGCTACCTTTCCCTCTGTAAGAGGGAAGTTCAACAGCATAACTTGAATTGTAAGGTCCTGGTGCATTTTCACACATACATTAAACACAGTTTATTGCATAAGCAAAGCATGCCCATATTTTAACATTTCTCCAGTTACCATTTCTGCATCTGCAGCCTTACCCTTTTCAACATTCTCATAGCATTTATAACTTCATTTTCTTCCTCCCTCCCTCCCTCCCTCCCTCCCTCCCTCCCTCCCTCCCTCTTTCTTTCTTTCTTTCTTTCTTTCTTTCTTTCTTTCTTTCTTTCTTTCTTTCTTTCTTTCTTTCTTTCTTTCTTTTTCTTGGATATTGATATTTAGGACATTCATTTTAGTTTCTCTCTTCAACTGAGTGGAATGTTCATTACTGTAATAATTGTGGGCCTTCCAGTCAGCCTTGAATCTTGGGGACTGCCTGGACAATTCCTTGTAATGTTTTTAGAAGTGGCTTGTCTCCTTCCTAGGGCTGAGAGAGAGTGACTGGCCCAAGGTCACCCACTTGGCTTCGTGTGTAAGGCAGGATTAGAACTTATGGTCTCCTGGTTTCCAGCCTGGTCTCTTACACCAAAAATCTGTACACCAAAATCTGTAAAATATTCCTTCCAGTATTTGTTACTTTGGTTTGTTCCCAAATCATTTTATCACTTTTATTTTCATGGACTCTATTGGAGGCTCCTTGTTTAGCCCTCTTCACCCTAAAACAGATTTTTCCCACCTTTTCATCAAAATCACTTTGCGTCTTTTCTGTGTTTTGTATTAGAGGGTATCTTTTAATCTTAGGCTATTCCTTGCTCTCTTTGAATACATTCTATGTGTCTTGTCTTTTCTATACATGATATCTATCTCTCATCCTCATTTTTTGTAGCAATCATTCTCTTACATGCATTTTTCTTATCCGTAAACTCTTTCACCTCACTTTTCTACCAAACACCCTTTTCATACTTACCATTAGCATAGTGCCACACACTTTTGTGCACATTTTCTTTCCCCAGGATGACTTTCCATTCAGTCTGATGGTATGTTAATCTGCCTTCTAATATGGGTCTTATGTTTTCTTTTTCTACAACTGTTCTATGTTCACTGTCATTTGTTTCAATTTCTCCTTTTCCTCCAAGCCCATTTTCCTCCAAGATTCCTTTTGAAGCTCAACAGCCTGCTGGGAGAAGTGTCAGGAGAAGCAAGCATAGTACCTCCTCCTTGAAGATTACAGGCAGTGGGAGGGCAAATTAATGATTAAGAAAAAAGTGGGGCTTTATTTTTCATTTAAAGAACTATGCCATATACTGATTGCTCAAGGAGTTGAATGTGTGTGTATGTGTATACATACATATTCTTCTGAAGAATGCTCAGCAAATGCTGGAGATTCAAGGGTCGATTCAAGCTTTATCTCAAAGCCTAAGAATTGTCCAAATACTGCCATAATAAATATGTGGTTCTGATAAGGCTGTTTTTGTAAACTAAATATTGTGATGGAAGGAAAGAGAAGAAAAGGACGACCAGCAACAAGATGGATGGACTCAGTTACATTGGTGATAAGTGCACAGCTGGAAGACCTGAAAGACCAGGTTAGTGAGAGATTGTCATGGAGAAAATCTATCTATGTGGTTGCTAGGAGTCAAAAAGGACTTGATGACACATAATCAATCAACCAATCAATATATTGTGAGGTCAAATAATTCTGAAAGCTGTTTTGACAATTCTACTGTTATGGCTCCTAATGTCCAATAATTATAGGGAAAATAGTTTTTCCAGTTTGTTTCTTAATCTCTGTATTTCAGTTGCTGAGTTCCAAGATCTTGCAATATTTTCCAGTTCCTTTTTGCTTTCAATTATTGTGATATCTGGCATGTTATATTGTAGAAATCTGCCTGAATTCAGAAGTCCCATAACAGTTTTACATGGTCATTCTTCAGCAAGTTTTCAACATAATGCGTGTACCAATATTTGCGGGGGGGGGGGGGCATTAAATCTATTCTTTAAAGATAAATTTCAATGTATAATTTTTGCCACAATCATATCTTATTTTATAATCTGGGTGATTTTTGCTAAAGCTGCTTATTAAGTAGCAAATAAATAAATGTTTAAGAAACCATACCAAGTAGTGCTCAAGAAATAGATGATGATGATGATGATGATGATGATGATGATGATGATGATGATGATGATGATTTCTTAAAAGCAACCAAAAAGTTGAGATGAGCTATTATTGAGGAAAGACAACAAGTATTGAAAGGTCTTGATTTCAGCTTGAAGGACTTCAACTCACAGCAGCAAAAGAACATCTCTGCTTGGCTTGGAGTCATCTGGAATAACATATCCATGCCTGGTTAAAGACCTCCTCCTGATTTTTTACAGCAAATGTCAGTTACAAAATTACCTCCAGCCAATGGATGTGGAGCTAATAGTGATGTGTGTAGTCTTTACCAAAACAGCAGATGTTGAGATTCTCTAGGTAGCTGAATTATTTATGGTCAGCCCAGAGTAACTCTGAAAGCCTCTGATGTTTGTTCAGATCTCTAAAAGCGAGGCAAGAAAACCATATTCATATCCATGCACCTGTGTACTTTTAATTATCAATGTTATGGATTGGGTGAATGTGACTCATATAGAACTTTGGGCTGAATTCTTCTAAGAGGAATATAGCTTCTCCTCAGTTGAATGACATTTTGACTTTTTGGACTCTGGCCCCCTCAGGGGTGGGGGGTGATCCCCTTGGGCTGGGGATACATAGATCTGTACGGATGCAAATCTTGTTAGGTATTATTGTGCTTGATTAATACTGTTTATATAGAGTATGTATGTATACACACACACACACACACACATCTGAACCATTTTCACCTTGTTGTCATTTGCTACTTTCCTTAATGTATGGAGCTTATTTGGCAATTCTTCCTAGAATATGTAGGTTTTCGCAACTGAAAAATATATATGTTTTCACAATAGAGTTTTTTAAAAACAAATTTTCCCAGGCTGTGGTTTATTGATGCAATTTTCCTCATTGTACTTACAGATATCCCTAATATATGAGAGGTTTGAAGATACAGCTTCCCCCCCCCCCATTATTTTGCAGGATTTTTTTTCACCCCTTGTGTGGTTTCTAACCCAAGAAAGCAAACACGATCAGATTCTGTTGATTTTCAGTTTTTCTCTCTTTCTCTCTCTCTCCTTTCAACTTCCTTCCAGCCCATGAATTAATGGGATACAATGACTTAGTGGGCACATGTTGCTACTAATTTGTTTAGCGCATGCATTTACTTAAATTAATCAAACTCTGCAGCTAGAGCAGGATTTAGGTGGATGAGGGACAGGTAACCTGTTATGGCAGGTAATAATCTTTTATTAAAATTATATGCCACCTGACTCCCAGCAATTGTGGACAGTTTACAATTGTTAAAAGCATTTAAGAACAAAAATCAATACAAACACACACACACAAACCAGCACAAGACAGAACAACGATGGCAGAGAAAACAAGGCCAGAGGGAACAAAAAAGAATAATGGAACATCAGTCATCCTCGCGAAAGGCCTGAGCAAATTATTTATGTTGGGCGAGGGAAGAGTTCATATCCAAAAAGGTGCTTCTCCTGAGCTCTTTACTCACCTGTTGGTTCTACAGCTGAATCAAAGAGTCCATCTGGTTTGAATAAATAGCAATTTACAGATCTTGCTATAGAAAAAGTATCGTCTTCTATGAGAAGAGATAAATAATGCACCAAAATTGTGTACCCAGCTGGTGACATAGACTACAAATACAGTAAAAGCAAGCTACTAAAAATCAAATAAATAGAGGAAGGAATATCAAGGATGTTCTTTGCCGAAGAATTCCTTACCATGCATTTCAGCTTTGATCAGTTATTAAAAAAACACCACCACCACCATTCATGAAAATCTCCCCTAGTTCCAAAAGAGAACTAAAAGGGACCTTCAGCTGGAAGCCAATTAATATTTTTGAATGTTGGGAAGCAATTAGCAACTCAGTTTCACGGACAAAAATGTGCAATTATGAGAAAATACTCATCAAAATGCATTATTTCAGGGGTTACTGTTTATTACAGCATGTGATTGTTCGATTCAGAGATTTAACTTGAAGGCAATCTGAGCTAATTTCTGAACTGAATTGACTTTCCAGATCAAACTGCTGATTCACTTTGAATAATTGAATTGAATCAGGCAGATCTTATCCATTTTGATTTGGACTGATTCATACAACTTTTGGACATACCCAAATGCATTGTTATTGTACAAACTGACTTGGATCAGCCCAATTGACTGATTGTCATTCAACAATCCAAATCAACTTAAATTGGATCATGTAACCTCCTATTGTTTGGAATCAGGCAAATGGACAAAAATGGAGTAAAAAATATAATGTGGGAGTTGAGTTTACAAAATGATATGGAACTGGAACAAAGGTCCATTTAAGATTAGAAAAATGAGAAAATGGTAAACCCAACATCAGTATATTCACTGATCTGTGTTTGAAATTCTCTTCAAATATAATCCCACGCAGAACAGATTATAACAACCTTCCCCAACCTGGTGTGTCTCAGACTATAACTCCCATCACCCTTCACCTTTGGCTGGGATAGCTGTCAATCAAAACATCTGGAGGGCTTCTGGCATTTTAACTACCCATCCCTGGTATGTTGGAGTTGGCAAAGGTGAGCTAAATGACTTTTGGATATGTCATATTTAAGAACATAAAAAGTCTATTCCATTCCATTCCATGAAAGAAGCATTTTATGTGTTGAAAAAGTTGAGCGGGCCTTCAAGGTGTAGCCATAAATGTTCTCAGGCATGACATCATGACATGCTGCTGATTCCAGGGACAATGATTTGGAAAACAAGGTAATTATCTTTATGGATACTTGTAGAAGGAAGCCTATGCGTCTTAGTCTCAGCATTCTAGTTCTCCCAGAAAGTAACTATGACGTCTCCCAAAACATTGATTGTTGAGTTCTGAGCGTAGTTTGCCTATTCCTGGAAGTCCATTAGCTGGAACATATTTGGAAACCATGAAACATTTCCCATCCCAAGTGGTGCTAGTTTACGTTCCTAAGTAAGTCTCATAGCCCAGCTAAATGGAAATAAATAAATGCAAAGCTCTTAAAAAAAAAAAGAACCTTACCTTGAAATGTGTCTCCTAGAATTTGAAACAGTTTTGAAAAATGCAGTGCATTAAGAAACTCCTTAGGATCCTGTTATATGGAGCCATACTTTCCAAAGATTGTTCTTTTACGTCAAGGAACAATAGATAATATCACAATAGTGAGTGTTCTGCACTTAGATTTCCATCACAAGAATTATCAACATTTCTAGACTAACAAATGGCACATTTTACCCACAGTTGTCAGTCATTCATGTCGTTTAACACAATGCACCAGATGTCTCAACAGTGTCAGTGAAGATTCTGCCAATCTCAGCAACGTTGGTAGTAGTGCCGTTCTAATTTAGAAAGCATTGCGCCAGCTATTCTCAAAGAAACAACAAACAATGACCGCTCTGGCATATATTCAGTTTAACACTGTCAACCTTGTTTGCTTTCCATCTATGAAATTAACTAGGTCATGTAGAGATTCAGAGGAAAGAGTGCGTAACTTTTCCAAGGTTAGAAGCTTCAGTTCATCCCACGACTCATTGGAGGCTGCAGGTGATATTATTGTAAGGGTGGTAACATCACAGAAAGAAGCCAGGCTGATTTTGAATTTTTTCTCCAATTTTTTTAAGGCTAGGACAGGGAACAGAAATTCTCTAGGAAACCCATCACTTGAATTTCCAGCCATTATCATCTTCCTTTCCCCTGGCCTGAAACTGTACTGCTGAAATTTAGCGACAAAAGAGCCACATTTCAGCACAACTTCCAGCTGGTTGTAGAACCTTGGCTACTAGGGCTTCTATGCTTATTTTTGATAAAAAGCAAAAATGGAGTTGTCCCAAGTTTTGCCAAAGAATTTTGGAAGTGTCATCTTAGGGAGAGGCTAGGACTATGTGTCCCATGGATGTCATGTTACCTACCCTTGCTCTAAGAATACACATGATGGTGGCATGTTTTTAACACATCCTTACTGTAAATATTGTGTATTCAACTATCCCAGCAAAGAATATAACAATGTTAAGAGAGCTGAGGTTAGTGCAGTCAGCTGTATGCATCATCAGAAATTGGGGAGAAAATAGAAGACATTTCCATAACCTTTGCATGGAAATAATTGATGTCTATTCTTCCTTTATTTTGCTGAATATCCTTTGCTCTTGAAGAAGTGCAGGACAGCACAATACAGTAACATGTGCATCGTAACATCATCACACAAATCAGACATTTATGTACTTGAGTTACAATGTCTAAGGCATGTGTGTAAGTTGTATCATTTACATGATGATGTTAGGACGCATGTATTGTTATTTCCCACCCCCTCTTTCCCCTGTGAACCCACAAGCAAGGAAGAGGAGAAATTGCTGGACATTTCAAGTCCTAGAGAATGCTGGAGAAAGGGAAGTTTAAGAGGCAAGACAGAGTGAGCATCTTGGACAGACGCATGTTGCTTTAGGCAACTAAATACTAAGGAAATACCCTGGTTGCATTTAAACTCGTCCCTCCCTGCTCTGACTGATACCAGAAATTGCAGCTCTTAATTCACCTATGCATGACGGTTTTCCAGGGCTGTCCACATGTGATCAGACTTGAACCCTGAAATCTTAGTCTGCATTGGAACTTCTGTGTGTGTTCTTTGGGATTGATGAGTGATTTTCTTGCTTCCCTAATTTTGACTGTTGTGATTCGACTGGAACTCACTTCCTCTTTAGCTCCTGTGTGGTTCAGTGTTGCTTTCGGCCATAAACAAGACAGCTGTAGTTCCAGTGGAAAGCATCAGGCTGTTCTAGAAAAGAATCTGTTGCAAGTAAAGTGCGCCCAATGGATAAGCAGCTAATTGCCTGATGAAAAAGCTGAATGAAAGATAAGACAGGAAGTCACACGTAGAAGCCAAGCGATAGCATCCACCACATTTCAGACAAAAGCAGAAACTGAGTCTTGCACTTCCTAGCTTTTTGCGAAGCATGGAGAGATCAAATAGACATCTCACCAGTCAGTGTCAGACATCACAGGAAAGGAGCTGCAGCAGGTGGAAGAAAAGAGTTACTCATTATTATTTTTCCCCCCCTCACTGGGTCCTTAAAAGAACAAGATCTTCATATTAGGACTTCATGGAGATTATACTCTTGCAGGAGGAGAATTGTAAGGATGCAACTGGCTTTTGGCTGGAATAGCAATTGTGTTCTAAAAAGAAAGATGCTGGATTTTGTTGTGTAAAGAGCGGGTTATGGAATTTGCCCTTGAGGGTTGCTAGATCTGTAAAAAGGCAGACTTTTGCAATCATATAGATGTGGTGTCTGGTGGATTAGCTCCCCCACTCCATTGCTGTCTGGAAGATACTCACAACACATGGACAGACTCAACCATAGTTTCAACTAGGAAACTGTGAGCATCCTAGACCAAGCTAAATCCAAAAATGCTAGAGAATTTCTGGAAGCTTGGCATTCAGACAAGTCAGCCATCAACAGGCACATAGAGATAAACAAGATTTACACACCATCCAAAAGAGACAATAAAAAAGTTAAGAAGGAAGCAAGAAGACCAGACCACCTCCTTCTCAGCAGCCCACACCCAGATAAGCAAGGATTAACACCAGACAAACAATCAAGCAGAAAACAATAATCAAGGAACTACCAAGGAGAAAACCACATACACCCCCAACACTGGCAGAGCAAACTATTGTATATAAACAGGGAGCAAATCCCACTCCCTTCTAGCACTGAAGATGTTACCTAGTTGGGTAATGAAACGTCTGCAAGAAAACAGCCAAGCTCAGAGAACCCCAAGGACTTCACAGTTCAACTCTGCAGATATTCTCTTCTATTGGTACCACATGTAGCTGTGCCCTGAATTTTTGGTTGTTATAGTTCTGACAAGGGATCCCTTCTTTTTTAATAAAGGAACTGAGGCAAAGGCTTCAAAAACAAAGGAGGATAAAGAGTGGGGAAGAATCTATTCTTGAAGCATCTGCAAGGGTTGTCAAAAAAAGTCAAATAGCAGCTATAATCATGTGATTAAAGCTCCCCTTTCTATTGCTTCAGATGTGTACCAAATGTAAAAAGGGGAAGGCGTTTGCTTGCAAGGTCAAAGCCACTATCTTGACTTTTTGACCCCTCTGTAGTGGTACCCCAGAGGCTGCAGAACAATGAGTCCAAACAGCCAATGCCAGCATAACTTGGAGAAGAATGTTGGGATTCATAGTTCTGCAACATCTGGAGAGTCACAAGTTTCCCATCTTTGTGTGCAGAAAAGCTCAAGCTGGTGAAATGGTGGGCCATATTAGGAGAAATGGACAGGTTTAGAGAGGGAAGGAGAGGAAGTACAGCAGAAGCAGTTATAATTTCCTGTCCCAAACCAAGGAGGAGTCATCTCCTGTTGGTTTCCATGGGAGTGGATTTGCAAAATCTGCCTAAATAGACTCTAACACATCACACGCAGGGGAGACTACGCTCACAGCCATCTTTCTTTGGGCAAAACTCCTTACAACTCTGTCCCATTTGTTCATGAAAAAATGCCTCTGAAAAACAGCTCCTTTTCCCCTCCCCAAGCTGGTGTCTCTGTGTAAATGCATTGGGTACACACACACAAAATCTTGTCTCTGTGTTGTAGGCTTTTCACAAGTGCTTCTGCACGGTTGTTCCGATGCAGCACCTGGAACAGATGGGAACGTTGGTGTTGACAGAAGAATCTTCTCCAGGAAAGGCTGTGCTATGCAAATACTCTGGGAATTGCTTCCCCTACTTACATCTTTCAGTGAATGGAATAATATATCTGGAGGAGAAAGAGCTGCTAATTATCCTTCCACAGATATTAAGGTGCTTAGCAGCGGTGTGAAGCCACTGCGTCCCAGTAATTCATCACCCACCAACTGGAACTAGATTTTTGCTTTGTTAAAATTGCTATCAAGGGTTTTGCAGTAGCGAATAAGGAAGGATGGAAATACCTTCTGCTCTGCAGCGAGCATGATATCTTGCCTTTGTCAGGTTATGACTTTATCTTCTGTTATAAGTGACCAGCAGCCAAAAACATGATGTTTTAATTTAAAAAGTTCTGAATGTGGGATCTATTATTCCTTACCACTCCATATTCCTTTCCATAGGGAGAATGCTGACCTGCCTGTTCTCAGGTTGCTCTGCTTAACTGCCTGCTGAAGCATGGGGGCGGGTATATCTTCATCCCACTCCTTGTAGAAATGTTAGCCAGGTTGAATTCACAGACAAAACTTGCTTTAGAAGTTTAAAACTTGCTTTCTAAATGTTACTAAGTGCTAAGGGTCCTTCAAATCTTTTTTTATGCTTAAAAGCCCAGCATGCTTTCAATACATGTTTTGGAAAGGTGGCACACCTTGAAATCTCGAGGGAAAGTGTATCTCCACAACAAAGTAGGCCATTTTCCATACCCTTGACAATCATACAAGCAGCGGGTTTTTGGAGTAATTAACAAGTTGTTTTGTCCTTCCGAATGGCAGTCAAGCGTTGATGTGCTCCATGGATGGAACAATATGAGCTCATTAATCCTGAGGTATCTGGAATCCTGTTCAATGTCTGAATAGCAGCTGGACTGAAATGGAGTTACTTCCAGTGACCCGTGGGGCAGGAATCAGAGCTGATGTTTGGAAACATTTCTCGCTGTGTATCTCTGTTAGGAGATGCACTGGACCTAGGACTGAACTTCTTTATACCATTTGGTTTCCAAAAGTAGGAAGGTTGTCACCTCCTCCTTCAAAGCATCTGGTGATAATTAGCTGGATGGGGGAAAAAAGATTTCCTGTGCTCTGACAAGTAGAAACATCTTTGCTATTGCATAACAGGGTCCCTGCAAACTTAATTAATGCATTGCATGAATGACAGAGAAGCACATCACAGGGGCATTTGGGACAGAAAGGGCATAAAATAAATAATAAACAAATCCATCCCTTAGGAAAAAAACACACATATTTTCCCCACAAATGATGCAATTAATTGACCTCATCTATATTTATAATATTCTTGTGTATTTTCCTTTATAAATTAACTAGTATGTGCACTTTAATTTATTTTGTTTTCTTTCTTATAGTGTGAATAAGTAAAATTTGGAAGCTAATTAAACCTTTTGAAAAACACATTCATAACAATTAATAAGCTTCAAATCACCCATTTTCCAAATACTGTTTTATTAATGTATGGCTGATACATATTACGTTCTTGGAGATTGTTCATTAATTTGTAAATATCTTTGGTGGATTGCATTCTAGCTTCTTCCTTTTATATCTGGAACACCCTGTTTTATTTTGTTTTATTGCCTAGCACTCTCATCAAGAAAAGAACACTTTTCGGGGAACTGTTTTTTAAATAGAGTAAGCTACTACATAAAGTAGGTCTCGTGGCAACATCAAGTCAACCTTGGCTGATATTCAGAAGTGAAGCAGAGAAACCACATGGAAATTCCAGGGCTGTGGACCAGACTGATAAGTCAAAATCACCTTCTGTAAGGAAGAACAGCAACTCACTTCTATATTACAGCTAGGAAAACTACATGGACATTTCCATTAAGTTACCAAGAACCAGGTTCAACCACATGAAGTATTTACAACCTTGTATTAAGTAAATTATATGGGTCTTTGAGGATTCACACTGAAAGAGAATGATTTAGTGCTTTCAGGGCAATAGGATTTCTTACCGATCTGCTCAACTGACTGCCCATGTTGTATTAGCAAATGTCAAAGCTGATTTCTTCTGATAAATTGAGGGTAAATTGAAAAGAGTCAAAGGCATTAAGTATGAAAGATTTTGGCACTTTCTATCCAACAAGCAATTGCAGAATCCTCAGAATTGTTCAGATTATCATGATCTAATGTTGAGTGAGATTTTCATTTTGTTCATCTTTTGGATATGAACTAACCAGATATCTTCATAAATAGGATGGAAATGACCCGAAGAGTGTTGTTTCTAAGTGACCAAAATTTTACAGATGAGGAATGAACATTTTGCATTACCAATAATCTGATTTACCAAAAAACCAAGAAAGCTATTGGATTTTCAAAAAGCCAAATGGCCACTGAAGAGCAACAAAAAGATGCAGAAAAGTGTGGCCCTCTGAGCCATCTAGTGGCCCTCGAGATATTTGCAATTCAGATCTGATAACCCCAATCCTGCCATAGGGTTGAGGCTTTGGAATTCACAAAATAGCTGCCTGGGTGGGGGGTTATCGGAAAGCAAACTAGCAGGGTTTGCTCCCCCCTCCCAGATGGTGTCTGCCAGCCTATCTTCTATTTGTTTTTTTTCTGTCTCTCTGTGTCGGCACGTGGGATACACTTTCTAAGAAAGTGTTTGTATGCATGAATGCATGAATGCATGTATACATTTATTTTATTGTAATTTTCTAAGGACGTCTGCAGTACCTGTGAGGAATCAAGAGATACTCCTGGAAATAAATATAGTGCTAGAGGTGTAATGGTATGTGGGAATGACCATGGGAGACAGGGAAGAGCCACAGCCAGGGCAACAGTCAGATAAGAGGCAGATGAGTCCGCAGAAGCAATGGGGGCATAGCAAATGTCTCAGAAGGGACCCTCCCTAGTTTCTTGGGCTGTAAAGGGGACAGGGGAGAAACGTACTTTCAGACTTTCAAGATTCAGTTAGTGTAACCTTACAATAAAGTAGAGCTAGTTCTTCTGGGCGTGCTTCTTGTCTGGACTAACTCACAAGGCTGACAAGAGGGCATCTTTGCTGCTCTCCCATTTATGGGCTGATACAAAAACACATCAGAAAGTAAAGGAATAGAAGTGCCTACGAGCACCAGACTGCATACCCTTCTTCTAAAAGCAATGGTGTGGATGATACCTATGAAACCATTGCAGAATGTTTTGGCTTTGGCTTTTAGAAGCCAGAACCAAAAAAAAAAAAATCCACAATTTTTATGGTGGGGTGAGGAGAAAAATAGCAATGGAATTAGTCTTTTGGAGGAGGGGAGGGAAGGAGAGGCATAAAAGAGAATGAAAGGGTAAGAAGATAGTAAAGGATAAAACACAACAAGCAATATGGAGGATGCTTTTGTTTACCTATCAGACACTTGAGAAATGGGCTAGACAAGGTTGGGGCCAAGGGAAACAGTTGGGTTCTAAGCAGAAGCGTCATCTGGGGATGGGTGACAATGATGTCAAAATGATGGGTGCAACCAGGCAGCCGAAGCCCCACATCTTTTTATCCTTCATTGCACGTAGCACAAGTGAGTACGAAGGAGCGAGGGTTCGGTTGCTCAGTTGCACCCACCATTTTGAAGCTGATGATTTCCCTCCCCTTGGATGCTGCTGGATCTAGGCAAGTAGGATAAAGATAAGCAAAGGAAGGCTTCACGTCATTCTCAGCTTTGATACAGATACAATGTAGGTATCTGTGAGTTGTCGGGTGGAGGGAACGATTTCTGATAATTAAAAAAAAAAAAAAAAGAATTTGCCAGGAATTAAAAGGCTTTGCTTTTATTTTCTAAAATGTGTGAAGCAGCCAATGGCTGTCTTCCTTCCTTCCTTCCTTCCTTCCTTCCTTCCTTCCTTCCTTCCTTCCTTCCTTCCTTCCTTCCTTCCTTCCTTCCTTCCTTCCACTTGCCATTCTCTTTGAAGAACAATGGAATAATTCTAATTGAGCAACGAGATATAGTGTGTCAGAACTATACTTCTGACACTCTCCTCACTCTCATGGTCTTTTATATAAATTAGATCAGGATAGAGCTTTGTTAAGGCCAGGACACTGAACATAGGAGGTTCAGATCTGTGGGAAAGGCAAAGGGGGCAAGTGATGTGGCATGCATCATGACATCATTGTGCAAATGACATCATGACATAATGATATAACACACATGGAATCAGCATGGCTTGGACAGAATGCCTGTGTGCTCTGAGTCATCATATGCTATCTCAGGATTCATATTTCAGCTAGATCTGATACTTTCCCATACACTTTACATGTATTAAACAGACTTCTATTCTAGACCAAAAGCTAGCTAGCTAGCTAGCTTTCTTTCTTTCTTTCTTTCTTTCTTTCTTTCTTTCTTTCTTTCTTTCTTTCTTTCTTTCTTTCTTTCTTTCTTTCTTTCTCTCACTCTCCCCCTCTCCCCCTCTCTTATATCTTCCTTCCTTCCTTCCTTCCTTCCTTCCTTCCTTCCTTCCTTCCTTCCTTCCTTCCTTCCTTCCTTCCTTCCTTCCTTCCTTCCTTCCTTCCTTCCTCACAAGGGGGGAAGGATAGCAAATTGTCAGCATTTCATTTTTTAGGATGGAGAGCTCTTAAAAGTCGTAGATGATTATGCTGTTTCTCCTGACCTTTTTAAGAAATAATTGTCAATAGCTCTCAATGTGGGCTGGTTAGGTAATTTCTCACAGAATAGTAATACTCCTGCTATACATGATTGCTGAATCTCACATGCTAAAATTTTAAAAATTTCCCTTACATGGTTTGGCAAGGATGACTATAAAGTCTTCACCTATAGAACAGAAGCAAAATTTAATTACATAGTCTTTTCGCTTCTTTCCCATTTCCCCTTCATTTATCAGTGAGTCTATTCTTTCTACATGATTTTGACATCAGCTAAGCCATTTTTATTGCTGCTGAACAGTTATCCATGTTATCTTAAACACTACCAAGTTCAGAAGTACAAATCCCAACAGGATTGGGACAAGCCTTCACTTGTTGGAGAGCATAGTCCCACCAGAGCTTAGGAAGAAGGTAAGACTGATGAAGTAGTAGAAGAAGTCAGTGCAAATGTTAAGCCAATCAGAAGCTAAAATCCACAAAACAGTCTGGGTGCCAGGAAGAAACAAGGAAGAAGCTGGGCAGACAGACTTGAAAGTTGGAAAACTAGGAAGGAAACAGGTCAAACAACATTATGAACTTTTTATAATTTATCACCTTGAATCTCTATTGAGATTGTTTTATTTCCCTAGTGCTCCAGAGAAGTTGAAGAAAATTGAAACTGTGGCTTATAAAGAGATCCAATTGCCTAGAACTCATAAGATCACTGCTAATCTTCTGTCTTTCAGAAGTCAACAGCTAAACCCATGAAGGGACCACTTAAATAGGCAAGAACCCACCAGACATCCTGCTAAAACTGGGGTCAGCTATGGAAAGAGGCAAGAAGTGTGACAAGTAAGGACTATGGACCACTTATAATTCTTGTGGAGGTCTTGTGTGGCTTCCTGGAACCTTTTCTTTCCCCTCCTCATGTTTCTTAATTTTGGTGATATGATTTTATTAATTTCAATGGTACTTTTGGTGGTGTAATTATGCTATTTCTTTTGAGGGTGGTTGGTCTTTGCTAGATATTTAAATGTTTGTTTGTTTGTTTGATTATATGCCATTAAGTTCAGTGTTGACTCTTAGTGACCACATAGACTTTCTCAATGACAATCTGCCTCTAACCTGGTTCTTCAGCTCTTCCAACAGTCTTCCACCACCACTGTAACTGAGTCCATCCACCTTCCTGCTGGTTGTCCTCTTCTCTTTCCTTCCATTTCAGTAAAAAATCTCTCACATGACTAAATAAACATTCCTTGGCAACTTCTCCTTACTGGTTATGGTTCTCTTGGGGCATTTAGGATCTTTGCCTGAATTCTTAGGCCCAGATCTCTTTTCTTTGGGTTATTGCTTCCTCCAAGAGTTCCAGCCAAGACACAAACAGATCAAAGGAATTCTAGCATTTTCTCCTTCTGCATCCTACTCCCTTCCTTTCATTGAAAGAGGCAGTGACTATATTTAAAGAACCCTTAACAGTCCTCAGCTACCCAAAACTAAGAGTCACCTGATTATCCTGCATCCTCTTCACCATGTGACTTAACTGCCTCTCCTTTTATCATTCTCCCATGCTAGAATACAACTCTTAGCCAACAAATCAATGTCAAAATGCAGTCATGGGCCATCAAAATGGTCCATCCTTGCCCTAGGGAGAAAACAGGACCTCTTACTCAGCCAGGCATCTTTCAAATATGGTGGAATGTAGCTTCCACCTTTCCTACCCATTTATGTACTTTACTGGGATCTTACAGTTTTCTCTCTGCAGCTTCAGTGCGATCCTGGGAAAAGCTGGGTTTGGTTCATAAAGGTGCTGATAGGAGCTACCTGTGAATCCACACAGGCTGTGAAGAACCTTTTCCCTTCCAGTCCAAAACCCTACACAGCTCCTGTAAGCAGTTGATTTTGTAGGCAGGATTTGACCATCCTGTCTCTTGTGACTAAACTATCTCTAAGTTGTTCTGCCTGGAAACGTGTTCATTCGTGCGGTTGTTTCTCCTACCCAAATTTTAAACTCCGTTTCAAGGTATTGACAAGGCACAATATAAATATATTTTTAAAGAACCACCTAATCCTTTCAGGGTTTATTTTTGGAAACATGCTGTCATTTTCCACCTCCCGACCTCGGCAGAAAGCAGCTGCAATTAGGCAAACTCATAATTTATTGTATGCATCAATTAAAATCAAGATAACATGAATTGTACTTTTCATGCTTACTTGGTACTTGTTGTACCTGCTAATTAAACTAAAGAAAGATGGTACCCAAGGGATTTATGCTAGAGAAGACGTCACCTGTCCAGTCCATTTTGTTTTGGAATTCTTTTTAATGCCTTTAAGTGACATGAAGAAGAAGCTCTGAATAGCTTTCTAATGAGATTCACATCTGCAAGAGAGCCAAATTTGTCCTCTGGAGAGATTTGTGAAGTGTGCAGCGAGCAAAAACAAGCTTCAAAATATTCATCCCTCTCTTGGGAGCTGGCTTTAACATCTAGATACAGGGAAGTCTGCTGCCCAAAGAAATTAATTTGCTTGTTTGTATGTGTGCGTGTCTCCCTCCTGTCCACATTGCTTGGATCACAAGCTCCAGAACTCCCAGGTGAAACTGAGAATAAATCCAACCTGTGTCCAAACGGTTTGAGTCACAGAAAAATACCGATTTCCCAATTGGATTGCAGAAACGTATACCCTGGCTCCTCTTATGGATGTGAATGCAACTGCAGAGTTAGTTACCAAAGGATCCCACACACTCTCTTTGCCAGATACAACATGATCTCAAGTTGCTCAGAAATATCTTAACGTTTTTAGTTTTAATCTTTTCATATTTCCCTGAACTCTGTCCAATTGTCATAATGTCTGAAAAATATTCAACAGTCATCTCTCAACCTGTGGATTCAAATAATCTTATTCCTCTTGGCTTCCATGCAAGCTACTCATTACAGACTATACTCTTACATGTAACCAACCTCAGTTCCCAGACATCTGGATGCTGTCTTCACTGGTGACTCTCCACCAGACGCTTCTTTACTTCACATTATGGTCATTTAGAATTAAGGCTATTTTTATTGTTCCTGTTTGCCTCAGCATTTCACAAATACCATTTTACCTCTTTATAGTTTTCTTTAGTTTGTACCATGTTATACAGTGCGTTTAATCTGCACTGATTTGTGGTTTAATTGATCTTCTGCTTTGTGAATTTAATTCTCAACCTAACGGCCAGGGAATGGTACAGATCCTGGAGGGATTTAAAATATATATATATCAAATAAACACTGAAGTTAACAGCACACTTGGCTGTTATTTCCTGTTCTCTTCTTTCAGCCTCTGCTTCTTAAACCCACCAGTACGAAGTAGCAGTATATTTTATATATACTGTTATGTACGTTTATTTTGTATTCATTGAGCAGTTTCCCCCCCCCCCCCAGAAATTTGATTATTTTCTTCCTTCTGTGGACAGTTTGAAAGTTCTGTTGCTCCCTAATATTTGGCAGAAATGAACCCTCTCCCAGTTCTGCCATACCCAAATGGGGTAGAAAACAAAGGTCAAATTTCCTTAGGCCAGGGGTGGGAAACACCCAGTTTGTTAGCTGCATGTTTTCCCCCCAACCCTGTTTAGATCCCAGGAATTTTCCATGGTGTGTGCTAAAAGTGTTGTTTTATTTCTGTCCCTGCATATCAAAAGTTGTACATTGCCATAAAGACTTTGCTTTTCACATTTATATGCCAGTGGTGGCAGTAACGGGAGCATTCTGGAAGTCTCTTAAGGCTAATGCAAGTCAACAATTTGACTTTGTAGAATGTAGGTCTGGAGGTCTGATTTTCACTTCCACGAAAATTCTCCACCTCAGAAGGACTCCTTGTCATGTTAGTTGTGTTAAAAAAATCAACTAAGGACACTGCACATTCTCCTTAAGAATTACCGCTGGTTTATCAAAACTTCTTTGGCTCCTTTTCATTTAGCTAACATTTCATTGGAGGAAGATCCTCTAAGTTTCTCCCATTAGAACCTCAAATAATCTACCTGAACCTCCTTTAGCTCCCCCATTCCACAGAAAAATCATGCCAAATTTGTCTCAGGTAATAATGTTTGTTGCATCTCAGCTTTTAATTTTTCTGCAATGCATTTCTTATTTCAAGGACTCAAATATTTCCATATTTGCTCTCCCCTCTTTTTTTGGGTATATGTGTGTGGGGAAAAATTTTGGCTCTACAGTTAGATCACAAGATCTATCTAGTAGCTTCCTTCTTTGCATCTTTACTATTCTGCTGTGCTCAGAGAAGGAACAATAGTTTCTATGGATCTTGACAAAGTCCATGTATCTTGAGAAGGACTTGAATCATGACCCTTCCTCTAGACATGTTTTTTTTTTTAATTGACCATTTGACATCATTCCCACAGCTGATCTGTGATACCAGCAACCAAAGAACTCCAGAGCTTAACCCTGGGATATTCTCCATCTTTGAAACATGCACACCTATCTGCTCCTCTCAGTCTGATGGGCATCACTTCCTCCAGTTCTTGGAAACTTTCCAGGGCTATGACAGAACTGAGTTTTTTCTTGGTCTAATTTAGTAAAATGGAAGGCAATTTATAGCTCTAGAGAACAGATCAGTCAACAAAATACAAATAATTCCACCTGGAGGAAACTATTAACTTAGAGGAGATGAGTCTTTCACAGGGTAATCGCGACCAAAAGCTGAACGTTCTCCTCCTTTTCTACTGATTGGAATTCCTAACGATAAATTTCAAATTAGAGACCAGCAGAGCAAGTGAACCAGAGGTAGATCATAAAAACTAACTTGATCCTGGAAGCCTGAAGGGTTCCCCATCCCCTGCTTCTTTTGATTTTGAGCTCTGAGCTCTCCTTGTCCTCTGCTTGAACCCCTAACAACATTAAGGAGGGAAATAGATCTGTACTTCTCCCTCTACAGGATAGATATGGCACACATAAGCCATTTTCAAACTGTGGATAAAGCTAAAGAACTTTTTACATGATCCCACTCGCTGACTGGTTAAAGGGAGAGGACCTTGGTTGAAGGAGTCAGCTGGTGGAAATGAATTTCGACCAGTTGATTCCTTCAACCAAGGTCCTCTCCCTGTATTTATTCCAAGGTATCCATAGTAGTAGCCATGTGCTACTATTGCAAGACTCTACTGCTGAGTAGCTACTTTTACACCTCAGCATAAGAATGCAACTGGAGGTGATCTTAGAGCCTGGACAGGAACAGATGGGAAGATCTCTTCCTTCAGATATTTTATTTCCAAACTACAAAAACTTTGTGGTTTAATGCCAGCACTTTGAACCAGTGAACTTTGAGATGAACTTTGACCCAGTGAAGAGTGTATAAGATCAGTGTAATATGTTGCTAATACTCAGTTCTGGTCAGGATTCTTACTGCAGTATTTTGAATTACTGAATTTTCCTCCTTGTCCGAGGACAGTTTTATGTGTGTTAATTGGAATGATCTAAACTGGCAGCTAGCATGGCATGGATTATTTTAGACTATTTCTGTCCAGGCAGGATTATAAATGGTGCCCCCACCTAAGCTAATAAAATGTGCTCTGTACCACAAGGGACACCAAGTCAGATCTAAAGGGAAAGAAATGGAACAACAAAATTCACAGGCTGCAACTTAATCTTTTAGAAGGATTAACCTCTTCCAGAATAGGTTGAACACCACTTACCTGGGCAATTAGACCTTTTGATTAAAGGGGAAACAATCTAAAGTTGCATGTGGTCAAAAAGGTCAAGATGGCAGCCACCATGTAATTGAACCCCTACTTCGTTTTACATGAGTTGCATATAAAGAGGGCTGGGTGGCACTTTTACAAGTTGTATGTAAAAGGGGTGGGGCTTTGTCTGCCACCACTTTGACTTTTTTGACCCTCTCCTGCAGACACCCTAGTCCTTCCACCATGGAAAGCTTCTTTAACAAAATTCCAAGGTGCAAAACCTTTTGTCTCAACCCCAATTGGCCTCAGGTACTACCCGTGCTCCCAAAAGCTTCTTCTGTAAAGAATTTGCACATCGTCCCTCATTATTATTTCTTCTTCTTCTTCTTCTTCTTCTTCTTCTTCTTCTTCTTCTCCTTCTTCTACTTGCCTTCATCTAGATCATCTTCTTCTTCTTCTTCTTCTTCTTCTTCTTCTTCTTCTTCTTCTTCTTCTTCTTCTTCTCCTCCTCCTCCTCCTCCTCCTCCTCCTCCTCCTCCTCCTCCTCCTCCTCCTCCATCATTTATTGTTATTATTTTTGTCTTTCCTTTGATGAATGTTGCTATTTTAAGGCAGGAGGTGGGAAGAGAGATTGCTCCCTCCTGGAAAATGAGGTGCTTGTTTACAGATCAAATTTCTGTTTCCTTGGTCTTCTCTATAGAACTTGAGGGAAATTAATACCTGTGATGAAAGGAACCAATCTGATTGCTTTAGATTCAGGTTTAGCTATCAGATGCAGCCCTCAGAAGCAGGGCCTTGCCTAAATGTTCTTCTGCTTGGTTTAAGGGGCAGGAAAATAAACGTTTCTTTAAGAAAATCCCACTTGTGAGACATTTATCTTTTTTTTTTTTTTTAAGTTTGTTTGCTGCACATTTCCCCTATTTGCTTTAGCTGCCTTCTGCCCCCAGCACACCCCCTTCCAGGGTGCAATCCACTGGTAAAAAACCAAAATAACAAAAATGGAGCCTTCTAAAAAGCTGAATTTTTGCTGTTTTCCCTCTAGCTTGGATACAATCCAGAGATAACTCTTCTGTTTCCCTCTTCTTGCTCTTCAAAATCTGTCCAGGTGAGAGAGAAGCATACAGATTTAAACTTTACTCTTTCGTAATATTCTTCTTGTTCCAAAAGGGACCTGTATCCATTTTGATGAACCCCCCCCAAAAAAAGTGGGGGGTATAGAAAGAGAGAAATACGCTCTTGTTCTTTAATATTTTAGCAAAGCTCATTAATGGCACTTTGGCTAAAGGTCTAGGAGCGTTTCTGTAATGCGTGCCTTCTTGAGAAAAGCTGATCTCAGGAGGAATGCCTATAAAAATGTTATTTCAGTAGAAACAAGCCATAACATCTCTTTCTTTTGTTGTTGTCTTTAATAAGGAGCTGGAAACAAAAGAGCTGACAGGGATTTTTTTATTGGCTTCTCCCTATGAATGGGAATTCGCTAAAACCCCAAAGGCTAGTTCAGAAGATGATTTGGGGCTCGCTCAGTAACTTTTCCCCTCTTTTTTCCTGTCCATGTTCATAGTGAAAGATGGAAATCAGGGATTTCTGTTTTTCTGTAATGATGCTTTTCTTCGGTGATGTCTTTCCTATGAAACCAATTTACTCTTTCCTATTGAAGGAGGTGTCAGAAGATCCGAAGGACCAGGACGAAGACAGATTTGTCCTGCATAAAATCTGTCTATCTCAGGAGCATCCACAGGGTGTGATTAAACTGCTCAAGATGGCCACAACAGTGTGATCAAAGCTCAGCTCATTTTTTATTGCATCACACATTAAAAATGAGTGGAGCTTTGATCATGCTGTTTTGGCTACCATCTTGACATGTTTTTTTAATCATATCGTATGGACACCCCTGATTGATGTGGTTGCTAAGAGCTGACACCAAGTTGATGGCACATGATCAATTCCTAGAAGGATAACTAACTTCTCTACATAATAAATGCATGGACTACATAGGGTTGGGCAGGATAGTCCCTTCTTGCCATCCTTGTGAGGCTGATTTTTAGAATATTCATACAAAAGATTTCCGCACATACTCCCTTGTCAATGTTCTCTTTCTTTCTGGGACTTATAGCATGAACCTGGGATTGGCTCCGAATCAAGATGGGAGTCAAATCAAGTTCTGTTGGTAGGTGGTTGCAAATGGTACATATATAAAGGAGGGAACAGAGGCTCCCTTGAACCCCACAGGCCATTAAGAATACATCTAGCATGTGTTGAAGATTCACTGCAAGGCCAGGCCCATGTGTTGATAGCATAGGGGAGTAATTGCTTAGAACCAGACATTGTAAGCATCCCAGAAACAAATGACTAAGTATTTTTTTTTTCCCTCCAAAATGGGGATTTCTTGTGTATTAGAGCTTCCACAAATTAATTCTATCACTATCCAGGAAATAAAATGCAATTGCAGAGGGGGGGAAAATGTGGGGAGAGGAGGGAAGGGGGTAGGAATGTTCCTTAAGATATTAGGAATGGTTTGCATGGTGAATGCTGAAAATCATTTAATATTCAATTACTTCTTTCCTGTCATGTATCCATGTAAAACTGTTGTACGATTACCTCGTTTAACCCCTGTCATAAACTTAATTACCGTGGATAAACCCCATTTCAGTGCTCATAAACTGATCTGACTTTCCAGCTTTTATGGCTAGGAATAGGCCATCCACAATAAGTCCCTGAGATAAATAAGATAGCTATTTTTCTTCTTTCTTGCTCTGCTCTTCTCGTGATCCTTCTGGGTAATGGCTACTCAGGGAAAACCAAGCAAGAACTTCTAATAATCTTGCCTCACCAGTATCTTTGTCTCTGCTTTAACACACACACACACACACACACACACGCACACAAATAAATAAATACTATTAAAGTTATATTGCTTCTATGTCTGGGAGGATGAGGGTCTTCAAGAAATCATGAGCAGAGCTTCTAGGAGTTCATACATAGACTCCTTAAAAAAAAAAAAAAAAAGCAAAGATACCTGTTTGGAATGCTATTGTTCCAGAAAAAGTGAAAGGTTTGTTCATGATCTGAAAAGACCCAAAGCTGCATAATTCTGTCTGTCAGCCCTGCAGAGCCCTGGTTAGTCAATACATGTTTCACTCTTTTAGTGATCACAATTGGGGCCAGCAACTTGGACATTAAGCAAAGCAGTCGCTAAGTGAAACCATAATGGTGCTTATGATTTTATTTCAGCTTTCCTTTGCTTTACAGGTGGTCATAAGTGCGAGGATCAGTTGCAAAGTTACTTTTTCATCACAGTCGTAACTGCAAACAGTTCCTAAATGAGACAGTTGCTAAATGAGGACAACCTATATTGGCCCACTGTTTTTTGCATATGCTAAGGCAGTTTCCTATATTTGTATGTGTATTCTAGACCATTTTTTTTCCTGCTTCCCATGTCTTCTGTTTTTGATATAAAATATGATCCAAATAAGATCTGGACTGTTTTGACTGTTTGTGGATTTATTTCCTACCTTCCCTTTCTTGAAACTCTTCCCATGTGTATCATAGCTCAGTCAGCCTAGGGAAATGGACCAGAATTAGCTAGTAGCTGTAACTGTCTGTTTTCTTCTGAACAGGCTAGAGTGAAAATGTACCCTTCTTTTTAGCACACAAAAAAGTAGGTCTGCTCCCCCTGCCATTGTGTCAATTTCAGACAGAACAACTCCCTTGAAGTAGAACTTCCCTGTGCAGTAAAACCATGGAAATTTATTGAGATTTTGCATCTCTACAAATCCTTGGATGTAGCATCATTTGATCACTCATCTCCTGCAAAATGCACTTGCTGTAATGATAGTTTTGTCTAGTACCTCCTCTGTATAAATCAAGATGATGCTTGTTTTTTTCATCCACTAATCAGCCAGTATCGACAAAGGAATCTGAAGCCCTTCTATCCAGTGTAAGACCCAGAAGCATTATTGGATAATTTAGATCACTGCAGCCACTATGACGCATGTCACTCATTATTCCCTGGAAAGGAAAAGTGGGATGAAATAGTTTGAGCTAAGTAACTATTGATCTCATGGAATCTATGGATATCAGAATGTACTGATATTAAAGAAGTATTTAGAATAATATTTTTTTTTCTTTCCCAGAATGAAGACTGCACTCAGTTTTTGAGAAGCCTACTCCCAGCCATGCTGTGGCCACCAGCATTATAGTCTTGGTGAAATTGATCCCTGTCAACAATTAAAGAGAAGTGAGAAGGAATCACAGAACCTCTAGCATTTCATCTAACTTGGCCTTGAAGTTTATGGTTCTTCCTGTGGTAAATCAGACCATCAGTGGTTGATGTTTGATCCATCAGACCAGACAGATTCTTTCTCTGGAAGCAGACCCTGGTTGATGTCCTGGGTATAGACATCTTCGTATAAAGACACTTGTCTAATCCATTGGGGAGATAGGGAAACATCTCTTTGTCTAAACCACGAGCATTTAAAAAGTCCATTACATCACATGGCGTCTTGGTGGCAGAGCTGGCCTTTTCATCTCTGGCAGCTGTCAGTGAAAAGAAGAAAGCACACCTCTGCTTGAATAGGTTGTTAGCACATTGTCTGAATTTGCCATCGATGAAAGCTCTGTTCTCCCAGCTCAGATGTGGCAGTTAGTTGCAGAAGCTTGAAAGGAAAAGAAACCAGGGTTTACACAATTGCCTCCTTGCCTGAAGTGCAGAAGGCTTCGCAAATCTCCTTTCTTGCTTTTCTTGGTTCAGTAATGAACCACAGTAACCTGTGGAATCTCTTGCCCTTATACCTTTCCTGTGATAGACTTTATAGTAACAGCTATACTCTTCACACACCAATTTTTACACCTCCAAGAAGGGAATCATTTTTTTTTTAAATCAAAAACAGCTGCTCTGATTAATCCTGAACTCTTTCTTTTTAACACCTTTGTCCTCATCCTTCATTTTGTCTCTCTGAAAACAGCAGCATAATAAGGAAGCTGTGCAACATAAAATGGTGTTAAGTGAATATTGTTCCACCCAGCAGGATTGATGTTGAAATCACTATGAAGCAGGCTCCAGATGATGTTCTGGTCACACATGGCAACTGGAAACTCAGTTTTACTTTGAAGTTGGCTGAATGGAATGTTGATGGGATGAGAAATTTAGTACATATTTTCCAGTGGGCCCAGCTGGTCTCAGTGCCTTGCTAAAATTGACTGATCCCCCCCCCCCCAAGAAAAAGCCTGGTTGGCCCCTGAACAGGGGACAACCAAGAAATCCCACAGTTGTTGGCTAGATTTAAGGGGGGGGGGGGGGGGAAGGCAAACCATTTCCTTTACCTCATAGATGTAGTTCTCCTCCTGTATAAATCTATGCAGTTTTCTTAGCAGCCTAGTCCAATCCTTGGTAGAAAATAATAAAGGTTAGAATTAGAAGATACCACCTCACTTCACCTGGATTAAACAAAGATCAACACTTCTTATCATAGTGTATAGATCAACTAGCACGTGAGTGCAACAATGTCTGTGTCACACCCAACTCTTGCTCTGTCTGGGGTCAATGTGGGCCTGTTCTCACAAGACGATCCAGTCAATCCCCTCATGATTGCTTCTGGCAGTACATAGTCACGGTAAGTGAGTGAAGTCCCCATCTGGGGAACACAAAGTCACTGTCCATTTTCCCCTGGAAGCATCTAGCATCCCATATGTTTCTGCCCCGAAAGACTACTGACATGGCTTTGTTACATCACTAGACTCTTCCCCACTGAAAAAGCAAGCTGAAGTAAGTGTTGCTTCACTGCAGCAACCAATCGGTATTAGGGAGGTATGGTTTGTGTTGTGGTAGTATAGGGTCAATGATCAGGAATAAATATTTGTCAAAAAAAGAAAAACAACTGTATATAAGAGCATGTTTCTGCCTAAAGTTGGTATGTCAGGAGAAGCACAAAAATAAGTTGAAAGTAGTGGGAATGAGATACTTAAGAAATGAGGGAACAGGACAGGTAAGAAGAGAGAGGGTCAAGTTGATGATGAATTAATTAATGTGGATTGAATACACAAGTGAGCAGCAAATGAAAGTTGGTTGGCTGCATAGAGAAAATGGATTAGGCCTGACTTGTGAAACAAATATATGAAGAAAGAATGGGTTGAGAGGAAGGGAAAATCAAGAAAGTTATAGTGGGGAGGAGTTGATGAGATCCTGAAAAAGTTAGAGGCAAGAGACTTGAAGAACAATGCTGACTGATGAAGTGGTACCTGGATCTGTTGAAAGCCAGGATGATGTGCAAAGACAGAAGCACAGTGAATGAAGCTGGCGCAAACAAATTTTTGCTATGTTTCTTTTTCTTATCTCATGCTTTTCATTTTTGGGGCTTACCCTTTGCTATGGAATGGTGTTAGGGAATGATGTTGGTATAAACTAGATTTAATTTTCCTTCCCTTTTCTCTTCACACTTATCTTTAATTTCCTTTGCTCATTACGTCTTACTTTTTTTCCTGTGCTTTGAATAATGTTGCTCCCCCAAAGAAGGGAATAGGGTGCTGGGTTTGTGCACATTCTGTGTCACCGGGCCTTGGAGTTATCTTCTGCAATAGAGAGACTTGCTCTGTATACCACTTTTCTAACTCTTCTTCTTGGAAGACAAGGTGTACAAAATGGGCCGATGATTTGACTTAGATTCTCATGACATAACCAATGGTTAGAAGCAATTTAAGGTGCGTGTGATCGATTATCATGGAGGTAAATGTCATTGCTTGGGTGCTGGTTGATTTGGTCAATTAACCATTTTTATTGTTCTCATAATGCATTCCCTCTCCCCATTAACCCAGTTAAGTGCATGCTAAGACCAAGTCTGTATGTAATCCTCACCATCTTCTACTTCTCTGCTTATTGTTCTCCGTTAATTAACCCTAGCAAAGAGTGCAGGGTAACTCTTTCTCCACCTCACCCACCACTTTCCTTCCCATAGACATCTTTCCTTTGCAACCCACAACATTTTAAGCACTAATAATTTTGTTACCTCTTAAGGTGTCACAGGATGCTGCAGGAAGCCAGCTGTTAAAGTAAGCCTGCAAACGTGGAGCAACAGCTCTAAAAAGAAACAGAGTTTACACAGATGCCAGTCTCCCGGCCAAGGAAAGTCTTCTTTCTGGTTTAAGCAATTTATGTTTTATCAGTGCAAGAGGAGAGAACAGCAGCACCCATTGCTGCAAGGAGATTATCAAGTGAAAAAAACCCTGTAAATCACAGGCCTATCTGCTAATAATATGGAAAGCCAGAACAAGCGACTTATTCCTCATAGTCATCTAAGACTCACCTGTGTCGACTTGATTTCTACAAATTTCACAGGGCTTTTCATAACTGAAATGTGCTTATAGAAGGTGACTTTGGGTTTGTTTTGTTTCATCCTCAACAAAGCTGACACATAGCTAGCCTCAATGTTCAAAGATGAACAGCAGGATGCAGAGGGAGGGAGAGGAACCACCCCAACGTTTAGCAAGTGACACTTGTCATATTTTAAAGATAGTAATTGTGAATTTTGTTGTGTGGTCATTTGAGATGGCCAAGCTCAATCAAAGTGCTAAGCAGAACAAATCTAAAACATTTAAAGCATCAGTGCATTGTTCTGTGATAGCACAAAAATCATTGCTCGAAATACTAGACAGAAATTCTCCTACTAAATAAAATGAACTAAAATAAATGAGATTACATAGTGAAATTTTGGTTTAAAAGACCGTGATTTAGTGGGCTTTGGGTGTAACAGACAAAATCTGACTTGACTTTGCCTAAAGCAACAGATAAAAGGCTGATGTTTGGTGGACCAGTCCAGCTAATGGACACAGTTTCTGCTCATGTGTATCAGGTTGTCTGCACATGTGCAAACAAGGACAATTCTGCATGCTCTCAGTAGTGACCATGATGTCTTTCTTGTGGAGCCATGTTTGGCATTTTGTATTTTGTGATATTTTAAAATATTTTGTAAATATCCTGGCTTCAAAGGGAGAAGAAGGAGGACAAGGAGACGAAGAAGTATGAGAAGACAGTGAGCGTGATGACAAAGAGGAAGAGGAAGATCTTGACAATTTACAAAGTCAAGTTTTTGGTGGTGTTGTGAGTATTGCCAGCTCCATTAGGTATACCAGACCAAGAAATTAACTCTACAGGAAGGCTATTTTTATTGAGAATGGCTACAATAACAGAATCTTGCAAGTCTGATTGTGCTGTACGTTGTCCTCCTTCTTATACTTCAATGAATTATGGAGGGTTCTATCTGAGCTGCTTCTGAATGGTATCTGGACATTCTGGACTTAAAAAATGTTTGACCCCTTATCACCTTGGCAATGGAGCTTGCATATCAAGGTCATCTTCTTTACATATTGTGATACCATCTCAATAATATGATAGCTTCCATCAACTCCTTTAATCCTGAAGTCCAGCCTTCTTAACCCCTTTATGTGCATTTATTTATTTAGCTCTTTGGTAACCTTGTTTTTTTCCCCACTATGGCTTTTGAGTTTCAGGCACTGCTATGATGGAAGAAAAATCCTGGCTGTGGGGTCCCAGTAGTTTCTTTTCTAATTTCTATCCCACCCTCTTTCACCCAAGTCTTTTGCTGGTAGAGGGATCTAAGGAAACTTACCCCCATCCAATAAGTCTCAAGACACCTCTAGTTAGGAACAGGCAACTCACCTTTGCTTTCATGCATTTCAGAACCAAAAGTTGAGAACAGCACTTTTTACTACTTGCATTAAAACAATAACATGCAGTTCTACAACCAGGTGCACACAGATACAAAAATAACTTTGCACAATGATTATTCTCCCCTTATCTCTTGCTCACAAGTAATCTTTCTGTCATTCTTTCCCCTTACAGGAAAGGTTTATCTCTTATGTCCCTCTTGTCTTATTAAGCTGCTTGACTCATGAATAATCTTTCTGTCCCTTTCAAGCTTCATCTCCTTTCCCCCTTATCATTAAATAATTTTTCTGTCTAAATCTCTGATTCCTTTTTATTTCCTCAGGTTGCTTTGCTAAGCTAATTGCCTCCTTTTCTTTTTCCTAACCATTTCTTCGAGGGACCTCTGGTCAAACCTGTCTACATCACAAAGTCCCCAGGTTTGCTCCTGGCTCCTGTGTCTGCATGTCAACTTCTTTTTGCAACAACACAAAGAACTCCAACCTTTTTGATAACTTTTCCAAATGCTGTTTATTCCTCTCCTTTCACCCCTTGGAAGGACCTCTCTCAGGTTCCCTTTTGTATGATAGGCCAAAAGATCAACATCAAAATGGCAAGCATGACCAAGCAATCAAAGCCCACCCCCCTTTTGATTTATTCACATGCTCTGTACATACAAAAAAGGGGTGGAACTTTGACTGGCAAATCCCACTTGCCATTTTGACATTGTCCCTCCATCTCCATGATTAAATGTCCCTTCTGTGACTTTTGAGGGTATGGTATCAAATCTCACCAGTGTGACTGCCCTTTTATGTGGACCATTTAAGGCATTGCAATCTTATTTAGGGATAGTATAAGGGACTGTGGCATGCGGATTTTAGAGGCCTATATATAATGGTCCTATATTATATATGATGAATATGATCCTACTAGGAGGAAGAGTATTTATCTACCAGGATAAGTTGGGCCAAGCTCTCAAATATTTGTTTCAGCCATGTTTTTTTAGGGAGACAGTCATATAAAAGCAGCATCCTTAAGCCTTAGCTAAAGTTGGATAATGTCTTCAAACTAAACAGTTACCCAAGATTGTCATAATCAAAACTCAGCACCTCCACCGTGAATAAGTAGGATTTTTCTTATGTGGGTGTGGGCCTTTGGACTTATAAAATTCCTTTTACCATTGAAAAGATGTTTGGTCTAATGGGCATCCTTGCTAAAGCAAGGGCTCACTAATTCATGAATTATGTAGCTTAATTGAAAGACAGTGTCGAATGTTCATAAAAGAGCAGACCAAGTTACAGGAATAGGTATTTCCTCTATTTTCATGATTTTGAGTTAACAAAGCTGGGAAGAGGATCTGTGGGTTAATTGTGGGGGTGGAAAAAAAAAAGTGATGAACTTCTCACTGCTGAACTGTACAATATAGAATAGCTTTTTCAACCCAGTGCCCTGCAGATAAGCTGGATTTCTGCTCCCGTAATCCCCACCTGGGGAAGTTAGCATGAAAGCATTGCCTCAGATATGTTTTGCTTCATGTTGATAAAACATTACCCCCTATTCTCATCATGAAACCAGTTGGAGCCAGAAGACGTGAATTTTGGCTGAAAAAGATTAACATATTTTGTTTGTCAGTTACTGTACTGCCCATGTTCCCAAAAGCCAAGGCCAAAGCTTCAATTGGACTGTATTCAAACTAATTTAATCAAATTTCTCCCTTATGTATCTAGTATGTTTCCCCATGTCTTTGGTTTGCCCAAGAACCTTCGGGATCTATGAGCCCAAACTATCCTTTGAATTTTTGGGGAGGGAGATTGGCCTCAGACTGCTCTCTACTGAAATGTTGAAACAAAATTGCTCAACTACTTAAGCTTTAGTCTACATGAAATTGCATTCACATATTATAAGGAAAGGCGATTCTTGAAGAAGTGAGCTCCGTCTGTGTCTTTAGCCTTAACTCCACCCATGTAGGTTCTAGTGACCTACTTGCTATAAGGAAGAACACCTTTATTTGGCTGTGGGAATTCATGATGGAATAAAATCTGACTAGCAATTCTCTAACTTTTTTTTATCTCCATTGAAAGAGTCCTCACCCCATCCTGTTCCTAGTTGAAGCTGCTTGAGAATGACATTTGAATTTCTCCTGGATGAATTGTTGAGCTTAGTTGATTGTTGGAAGTGATGAAGAGTGTTAGTGGTGCCAGTGTTGTGTTCCGATGCAGCTCCATCCATCACTCTGGCTGCTCTCACCTCCTTAACTAAAATAATAATAATAATAATAATAATAATAATAATAATTATTATTATTATTATTATTTATTGCTGCTGCTGCTGCTGTTGCTGCAATCCTTGGCAGGTGTTCCTCAAAAATAACTTCTTTTGAGATTGAATGGAAGCATGGGATCCCATGGCAGATGGAGACCACAGTAAACAGTATTAAACAATGAAAGGCAGGACAAACATATAGCATAAAAGACTTAAGTGTGAATGAGCTGTCAGAAGGAAGAAAGGAATAAGCCATTAAGGAAGGACTTGCAGAAAAGATATACAATCCAGAGATAGAAGGAAGCATGAGAAAGAAACTCAAAATGACCCCACCTTAATTTTGTTTAAGATGGGGCAGAAAGAAACTTGACATTCAGGACTGATGTCAACCCTTTGAGGTCAGTCAAGTCAAAAAAGAGACAGCTCAGGAATTCCATGAATGCCATCTTATTGTTGTAGATTATCATAATAAACTTTTGAAAACATGCCAGAATTCCTTCCTGTCCCATATTATACCAAACAAAAGCAAGGTGGGGTCATTTTGAGTTTCCTTCTCATGCTTCCTTCTACCTCTGGACTGTGAAATCTCTTCTCCAACTCAACAGTGTTGAGAAACACTGGCATAATGTGACAGGTGAGGATAAGGAAACAAAATGAGAGAAAACAATGAACATAATGGAGCTGGTAAGTAAATTGTGCTTGTCATTGCCTTCTGCAATCTAACTGCTGAGTAGAAAATGTGTTAGGAGTGGCCACATTAACCACTCTATCAAGGTCAAGGATACTGAATGAGTTGCCATGGGAAACAAATTACGAAGATGTCAGCTGAAGCTTGAGGGTCTGACGCACTGGAACTTTACCTATTAAATGCTTGAGAGATTTCTGGAACAACAGAAAGCCGAGAATGAGCACACCAGTAATAAGAAGGATGTCTAAAGCAGATGTTACTTTGACCTTAGCTGTTTATAATGTGATTGCTACTTTCCTGGCCCTCCTTTTGCCAAGGATTTGCCAGAAAGGAGTTAAATAGTGCAATGCATTTTTCAGTGTGATGGCCCCCCACCGATCTAGCCTTCTCAAGCTTCCCATGTAATGCATCCTGCAGAAGGGTCACCAACTGAGGACTTTGCACCAGATGTACAACCCAGCTGAATGAACAGAAAGCCACCAAACCCAAGGGGGGCTTAAAGGGAGCAAACAAACCTAGGAGTGAGTGATTCAATGATTGAATAGGCTGTCTAATGAGAAGGACCCTGAAAAACCAAACACTCAGCTGGGAATGTGGAGGATGAACAGCTACAGAATAGGGTGAATGGACTATCTGGTCTAGCTTTCTATCCCAACTCAATTTTCTGAGACAGAGCCTCTGTTCCAGGCAGAATCTGGCTTGTTCACTTGTGGAACACTCTTTTTAGAATCCAGGAGATCCATTCTTTGTCTGGCAAGTCCTTCTCAGGAATGAACAATCAAACACATATACACACCTGTGTATACACACACATATTACTAAAATGGGCTTACAAACATATATGTATACACACATATTCCAAAGACAGGCTTACAGACAAATGTATATGCTCTAAGGAGACTCTTGACCATGAAAATATCCATGAACAGATGCTTTTCTGGGGCAGAGATACAATTGTCCCACCATCCTAATAGTGAAAAATACAAGGGAAAAATAACACAGCATGAAAACTGTTCTTTCGGTGATTGAGAGCTAAGCATGGGGTATTAAATCTCTTTTCCCTGGAGCTGGTTTCAGACTTCTGATCCTTTTTCTATCCTTCTCAAAGATCAAATGTGCCTTTGGTTAGACAAAGGTAGAAAAATATGCAGAGAGGTTGCGTTCTAAGTGTGTGTGCACCCCACTACCCCTGCCACCCAGAGACAACTAGAGGTCCTTCAGCATAATGAAAACAAAGTCTTCTGAGCAGAAGAGTGGAGAGATGCCCCAAGGCTGAGCATAAAGATCCCAGTCAAGACACAAAGAAAGCTGTCTGAAATACAATATCTGAAATGGGATGACACCATCCTGAGATCAGTCCCTCTGAAGTCAAACTGTGGTGCATGATAGAATAAAGACCTCAAATAAGAGAAAACCAATTTAACAGAAGGGAGAGGGCTTGGAATGCCACACTGCGTCCACCATCTTGCCCTTTTTACCACCTCCTCCACAGACACCACTGTTCCCACGCATTGTGGGAGATTAGCATGACATCTCTAACACTTTAATGGTGTACCCTGTGGGATATCCGACAGCTGACTAAGGATGCTAGGTGGTGATGCGGGAGTGGGTAAAGTGAAAAGGTGTCAAGGTCAAGAAGCCCTTAAGTTGAGGTCAGTTCCTGGGGACTTTGTGGACATGTCTTCTTGGCAACAGTATAGAAATGAGTTGCCATGGCTTCTGCCAAGGTATTTCCCAGTCTAGTCCACAGCCCTGGGAATTCCTAGAGATCTCTTATTGAAATACTAATCAGGTCTGAAACATCATCTACTGGGACCTAATAAAAGTCTCCCATCCAAGCATTAACCAGGCTGCAAACGAGGACATCAGCTCCACAGGAAAGCTAAAACTACTTTTATTGAGATTGGCTATAATAACAGAATCCTGTAAGTCTGATTGTGCTGAACCTCCTTCTCCTCCTTATAGTTCAGTGAATCAGGGAGGCTTAAAAAAATGTTTCATCTCCTTTTGCCAAGTTCTTGCATACTTCCATCAAGGTCATCTTCTTTACTTTCTACACAGGCTGACCTTATTTATTTACCTTCTGGATCAGCCAGAAGGATCAGCCAAGGGGCACCATCTGCTGACACTCTTAAAAGTTTCTTAAATGTTTCAAGATATATCTGCCAATCCATCCATCCATCCATCCATCCATCCATCCATCCATCCATCCATCTCTTTATTTTGAACCGTTACCATTTTTTCCTTTAAAAAATGGAAAAAAATAATAAAAGGAATATTTAATATTACTCTGTATTTTTCATTACATTTAATACCATAGTGATAAACCCTAGTTGGTCTTATCAGCTTGCTGCCTCTTTTTCAAAGGGCATGGGTGAAAGCACTCTTATTCCTGCTGCCTCTGCCAGATGGACCTCTTTGGTACTAGAGCAGAATCAAATCACAAAACATCTTGTTCAGGTTACCCTTATGTTCTGCAGAACACAGTGTAGCAGTGAAATGGGGTGTCAAAAATACCTTTGTGCCCTTACTCAATTCTGCTCAACTTCTGCTAGCCCAAAAGGGGATGCCTTCACTGCAAAACTCACCCTTGAGTTTTCAGTAACTGCCTCATATGTGTACATACGTGACTTACGTGACCCACCATCCAACTCCAGCAGAGCTATAAAAGTCTCTAGGGCTCCAGGCTCAGGCTGAATCTCCCCACCTGCCCTGGAGCTGGACTGAATCAAGTTTGTTAATAAATGTACACTACCCTTCCAATTGGTTTTGACTGCTCCTGTTGCTTGCAAAGGCGTAACTCATCCGTAAATTTGAGATGTCAGTATCAAACATCCCCATTCTCTCTCCAGCCCCTTCTCTCCCAGTGCTTTGCACGTTCCCTTAGGCACAAGGAAATGCATGAATTTTTATTTGACGAGATGAAAGGAAGACTCTTGGCCAATTGGGAGGTCTCTCTTTTGAAAAGTTTATTAAGAAAATCAGGAAAATACTAGTGGGTTAATTAAATCCGAAGTGAAACTGTAGGGAATTAAAAAAAAAAAAAAAAGGAGTGTTTCCTTCTGCAAGGATACATTGATTATATTATTAAAGAAATTGCTTTGATACTAGTGTATCTGTATTAATGATGAAAAAGTGTCAACACTAGGATTTGATTTCCTTCTAAATGAAGCTCGGTCTTAAAGAACTCAAGAGGGATTTGCTGACAGATGCTTTTTCAATGCCAAAGTTTAGGTCTATAAAAATAGATTAGTGGTTGAAATAAAACTCAGGCCTTTTCCATCACCTAAACTTGCCCTGGGTCCTCTCTCATTTACTTGCTTGAAGAATGTTTTTTTAACCCCTTTTCAAGACTGCAGATTTCCAAAGGTGACTTGAAGTAAATAACCAACCACCAAATAGTATATTAATTTCCCACCTTTCTTTTGTACAAATCAAGGCAGTGTACGAAATGCTCCCATTTTCCCACAAAAGAGTTTTGTGAAAAGCATTGGGCTGAGAGAGAGTCACTGGCCCAAAGACACCCTTCCATGCCTAAGAGAGGACAACTTTCATGCCTAAGGGAGGACTAGACCTCACAATCTCCAGCACCTTACCCACTATACCAAACTGCCTCCCTCCAATTAAACAAGGCAAACGTAAAAGCAGTATGTGTATGTACTCTCTCTGTGTATGTGTGTATGTACTTAAAAAAAAAATTCAATTAAGCAGCACTGCCATTCCATCAGTATTCCTGGTCTGTACACCCTTCAACCCAACTCAAAGTAAACCTGGAGTCATATTTACTTTGCCTGACCTCAAGATGATGAGCATTCAGAAGAACACCATGTACCAGTCAGTGTTTACCTCCAGACAATCCATAGGAGCATGTAAAAATTTCATCTGATAAGGGGTGTCCACAGGGCAATCAAAAAATCAAGATGGTAGTGACAATCATGCAGTCAATTCCCTGCTCTTTTTTAAAAGATGCCACCGCACTATTGCATCAGATCAAGAGTCTTGTTCCCTTAGCTATTACAGATCCTGGAGCCACAACAATACCCTCACCCCTGTTCAGACAACAGAAATAAAACAAAAATCCCTCTCAGTTCTTTAGTACACATTGTGTTCATTTCTTTGACCGTGAAGGGTGGGGGGTGGACTGATCAGTGTGGTTGCTATGATAAAAGCTTCTTGGCTGCCAAGCCACCTTTCCTCTTGCATTTGAAATCTTCTTGCAGTACGTGAAGGTGAAAGAAAAGCAGTTTGCATTTTTCAGTCCAGGCCTTTTCCTCTAAGCATGCTAGTATAGAAGGTGAATTAGGGGAGGGGAGGGAGATGCATACATAGATATTGGTTCATAACTGCAGTGACATCAAGGTGACAGCAATGTCCCAAAGCAAGAATGCTGTGACAACATCCAAATTTCTCTCAAAAAAGGGTAGAGCCAGCTCTTTATGATAAAGGTAGTAGTAGTAGTAGTAGTAGTAGTAGTAGTAGTAGTAGTAGTAGTAATAATAATAATAATAATAATAATAATAATAATAATAATAATAAGGCAAAAGAAAGCAAAGATAGTACCAATAGTAATAAGTGCCTTGGGTGCAATCCCAAAACATCTGGAGCACCACTTGAACACCATCAAGTGGTATGTATCCAGCACCACCATTGACAAAATCACCATCAGTCAACTGCAAAAGGCAGCTTTGCTTGGAACAGCTCACATCCTGCAACAATGCCTTTAACACCACCCAACAACAACCTCTGCCTATCCCAGGTACTTGGGAAGGACTTGATAGGTGGATAAAGATGCCAAATCCAGTCTAAACAACTGGCTGACTGTGCAACCCACAATAATATAAGACACCATTATCTCAGGGTGGAATGGAGAAAAACAAAAACAACAGAACTGATACCTAAGGAAGAGGAGACTGGCTGAAAAAATAAACAAATGAGTGGCAATAAATTAAATAGCATTGGGAACAGCATATTCTGCCTAGCAACCAGCAAACTATAAAAGAGTAATTAAAACAAAGCTTCTATGGAGAATTCTTGTTCTGGAAGGGATTCCCTTCTTTCTATTAGACAAGCAATAGAAAAGAGAGAGAGAGAGGGAAGGAAGGAAGGAAGGAAGGAAGGAAGGAAGGAAGGAAGGAAGGAAGGAAGGAAGGAAGGAAGGAAGGAAGGAAGGAAGGAAGGAAGGTGAGTATACCAGTGTGAATGTCTGGGCATTTAAATTTCTAGATCAGTGTTGGCAACTTTAAGATGCATGGACTTCAACTCCCAGAATTACCCATCCATCCAGCATTACCCATGGGATTGGGGTTCTGGGAATTGAAATCCCTACATTCTGGGAATTGGAATCCACACACTTTAAAGTTGCCAAAGTTGAAAAACACTGATGTAAGGGGTGGAGTTTGCACTCCAACCTTGCAATGCACCATTTGTCACTTCCTTCCCCACCATGGATGCTGCTGGATACATACCAAGCAATGTTGACAGAAATTTGCCAGGAACAGGATTTGTTGCTTGGAGCCAACTAGTGGATTAAGTTAAGAAGTGCTTCCAGGGGACACAAAGTACCCACAGACTTTGCAGAATGGCTGAATTGCAAAACAAAAGACTGGCTTTGTTTTGTTTCAGCTAACCTGGCATGGAACCAGAAAACTAAAGGACTCAGCCAATTCTGAGTTATCACAAAGAGCATGTGGGACAAAAGAGAACGAAACACCTGCCTCCAACATCACTGATAATGTGGAGGCCCACCTTGAGTATCCCTTCAAAATTTCTCCTTCTGGAGAAATTGAATAGATATGAAGAATTTTAAGAGGCACACAGCTTCTGGTGACAGGTCTCTTAACTCCATTTTTTTTTTTTTAATCTGAAATTGGAATTACACCATGCCAATTGCATGGGAGAAGGCAAGAGGCAGAGAGATTCAGGATGTGTGGAATCCCTCAGAGGCCAGAAAACAAAACCATATTAATTGCTTTGTCTGAAACATTTTTTCAAACTGGCCCTAGCTTAAAAGGGAAACTAGAAATAGCTAATGTGTGTGTTTCAGAATAACAGTTCCTCATTGGCACAGGATGGTTATTATTATATTTTTTGAACAGAACAGAACAAGAACGAGAAAAAGCATGCTGTGACTTGATATATTATATAAATGAAACAGCTGGCAGTAGGTTGAATATTTATTTCCTGGGTCGCTCGCAGATGGCTGAGTCTTCTCCACATCTTGCTTCTTCCCTTGCCTTACAACACAATTCATTTTAGCTTTGACTGGGGAATGTAAAGCAATAAACATCTCTTTCCAAACGGACGAGATGCACTTCTTTCTTTATTACAGTGTTTCCTCAGTTTAAAATGATTCGAAGGTTGAGTGACAGGACCATTCAGAGTGCAAACAGCAAAACTCAAACTTTTGCGAGGGGGAAGGAACATATATATTAAACCACTTGCAGACATTAGTCAGTCATGCTGGTTTCGGTCCTCAAAGCCTACAGATTGGAGGTTTTTCAGATAGGGGGGAAAAAAAAGTCCCCCACCCCTCCAGGAACATCTTGGCACTGATGCAAAAGATTTCACAATTAGCAGATCAACTTTAATGTTCTTTCACCATGGGAATTTGCTGCACATTTATCAGTTGCTTCTTCTTTTTTACGACTACAAGAAAACTTTCATCTTTATAGAGGAATGAAAAAACAAAGACAATTCCATTCCACATTTCTTCCTGTAGTTCTGAATAAGAAATGAAAGAAAGATACTTCCCTCTCCAATTTTGGGATAGGTAGATTTCTTCCTTGTTGCCTATCACGGGTGTGTGTCATCCTAGATATTATTCTTTTAAGAAAGATTCTTCTAGCGGAGAAAGAGAGAGAGATTAACCTGCTGCAAAGTGAAGTTCCAGTGTCCAGCATCATCTTTGTTTTCAAGAAGACCTCTTGGACTTTAGCTCATGTTAGAAAATACAAATGACAAGGAGCTGCAGCCTGGTGCTTTATTTGGAAATATGCTCATCTACCCCAGAAAAAAGGCAAAAATAATCTGGTGTGATAGAGAGCATTTTGAGGACTAGAGGGGTCTGCAGGGAGCAAACGTACCTGTGTGTCTTCTGATCAGTGGTCATTATAGGAAAAGACCCTCCCCAAAGCAGCCATTTTATGAGAAAGCCCATGATGTATTCTCCAAAACCCCAAAGTTCCCATCAACCCAAGATAGCTGCTTTCCAAAGCTCAAATGTGAGATTAGTTTGAAAGGGTGGTATAGTGGTGACAATGTTGGATTAGGACTAGGGAGAGCCAAGATCTAAGTCAGCCCTGGGTTATGGAGGGTCACCGGCTGTCTCTCAGCCCAAACTACCTCCTGGTATTGATTTTGTGGGCAAAAACAGAGGAAGGAGGTAAATGAAGAAAAATGCATCTTGACATCATGTCAGCCCTTTGAGATAGGCCAGGTCCAAAAACAGGTACAGTGGGGATTTCAGGAATGCTACTTTATTATAATAGGGTATATTAAGGGAAGCTTAAAAGCTCATCCACCTTTGCTGCTCTTCTTCAAGGACAACAAGGTCAAGGCAGGACTGCTCTGAGTCTCTTTCTCATACTTTCTGCTTTCCCAGGACTGAGTAATCCTTTCACCCTTCTCAACCGCCTTCCCAAGATTTTGCATGCAGCAGATCAATGTTTTTCAAAATGGGTAGATTGCTGAAATATAGACAATTTCTTCCTACAGTTTCTCCTGTTGGTTTCTTTGCTTCCTGATTCTCCTTCTAAAGAAGCAGAGAAGAAACCCAGACCACCAGCAGCTTTCGTCCTGCCATTCTGTTGTCTGAAATTTCTGCTCCTCATTCAAAGCAAGGGAAAGGAGAAAGCTAGAAACAGCCTTAGGGAGATGCATACCATGTCCCATTGTTGCCTTTCGTTGCTGAAGGTAGCATTTTTTGGTTTACTGTCATTGGTTTGCAGATGGGCAAGGTGGACAATCAAATCTGAAGTTAGTAAAATTAAATGAAAAGGTGGGAGAGAGGAGGCAGTTTTAAATCCATCATCATAACAGAAAGTTTGCCACATGTCTTCCTCTGGAAAAGTAGGCTTTCATTTCTAATATAGTGGGACTGAGTGATGAGTGGCATGTAAGATATGGAAGTTTCAGAACCGTGTCATTAGAAGATGGAAGGATGATAATGATACCAACCACAGCAGCAATAGTAATGACACTCACATTTTTTATCCTTGTCAAATGAAAGAAATGGAGAGAGGCGAGGAGCTAGTCATGATTTTCCTAGGTGATAGAGGGGCAAACTACTAATGTAATTAAATAATAGGATTTGAGTATTCTGAGTGTCCCATTCAGACAGAAGAAGAGGGACAACCAGCTGAGTTCTTGCTCTGGAGAACCTCTCTCTCCAGAGAAGAAAATTTTGGATGGCCTCTGTGAAAGAGAATTTAGAACACACAGATTTCAAGCAACAGTTCCTTTGGGATCCCGTTTTTATATGGGCACATAAACACACAGCAGAACCTCCATGGTTACTCAAGCTGTAGCGTATGATTCTGCTCCATGAGCTGGCTGCATATCTACAAGGAGAAATACATCCTACAGAGAACCAGCATTCTGGGACTACAGTGGAATCCTTGGACAAATATTTGAAAAGATCCAAAGAGGAAGTTCTGATGCAAAGTGAGATATATAAAATCCAAGAAGGAAAGGTGAGGAAATGCATCTGCAAGGTAAACAATCATTGTTGGGAGAATTATTCTAAGGCCTTAAGGTTAGTTAAATGATTATTTCCTCCCTAAACAGACTATAGTTCTTTAAGATGGGATTTGAAATAGTGCCATTACATTAGAATGTCCATGCTTCTTTTAGGGAGGCAATATCTGCTCTCTGGATACAAAACCACAATTATAGTGCCTATGTATGGATATCTCCATGTAGCCATTGCTGTACCTCTGGGTTGCATATTCTAGGTCAGTGCTTTTCAACCTTGACAACTTTAAGATGGGTGTCCTTGAACTCCCAGAATTCCCCAGCCAGCATGTTAGCTGGGGAATTCTGGGAGTTGAAGTAACCCATTTTAAAATTGCTGAAGTTGAGAAATATTGTTCTAGGCCACTATTACACATTGTTCGACGATAAGAGTCACACAGAGAGCACAGCACCATGTGCAAGAGACCTATACTTTGCCCTTAAAATGAAGATTTGCTTTCCAGGGCAACAGAGGAAAATGTGTCTTCCCTAGAATTAAGGTAACATCAATGACTGCCCTTTGTACCTGAAATGAGGAGAGAAGCTTCCTTGGCCATTGTTCTCATTATCCAGCTTGTGAAAAAGGACTTAATATCATAATTAGTGGCCACATAGATGATACTGGTATAATGGGACTACACCACAGGCCCTTGGCAACTTGTGAGTCTGAAAAGGGGCGAGGGATTTCTAACAAAATCCTACATCCTTCTCTGCCCTTTGAGATGGTCTTCACAAGCATCGCTGTGACTGTACTTCTTTGCTACTGGATCTAATGACAGAATGTTGGAAGTCTGAGAGAGATTCTCTTTCCCACTCTTATACCAAGAGAATCAAGGTGGAACAATCTTGAGTTTCTTCCTCACTCTCTCCCTCCTTTCAGAGTTAAGCTGGTGTTTGCCTAATGGCTTTTGAATCCCTTCTTTAAGGTTAACACTGTACTCCCTCACCCCAAACCCCAGCTCCAGTTCTACAATGGAAACTGACCTGTCTCTTCCTCTCTCCCCATCTAGGAGAGTCCACGTCAGAGTGGGAAAAGGGATGTCAAGCACTGCCCCACAGTGACATCACTGCACTAACCTCTCCTTTGCCTACCTGTGCTGTGATACTGCATTCAAGGTGGGGCTTATGGGGTACATCTTGTTCCTTACTTGCTAGCAAAAAACAGGCCAGCCAGCCTAGCTGGCTTGATTTCAGCTGGTAATTGTCATTTACTAGCTGAAAGCAGATGGCTTTAGACTGCTGCTAGTGGCCTCTTCTCTTCTCTTCTCTTCTCTTCTCTTCTCTTCTCTTCTCTTCTCTTCTCTTCTCTTCTCTTCTCTTCTCTTCTCTTTTTTCCTTTTTTGTCACCAAGGAATAAGCACTATTTTAATTAGTTAGTGTGTGTGTGTGTGTGTTTGTGTGTGTAGAGAGAGAGAGCAAATTATGTCATTTGATATTAATGTGAATGTCTATCATTACCTACCTACCTACCTACCTACCTACCTACCTATCTATCTATCTATCTATCTATCTATCTATCTATCTATCTATCTCCCTCCCTCCCTCCCTCCCTCCCTCCATCAAACACTGAGTATCCTAAAGCTAGAACTGGTTTCCCATCAACCATTACATCTTGAAAACAAAGGTGTTCACTTGTAATATACTAGGCAATTCATTTCCGAGGCATTTAACCTTTGCAGTTCTACTTTAAATGGAAATAATGATAACAATAACAATAACAACCTATTTCCTGGGATGGTGGAAAAGAAGAAGAAGAAACCCTGTTTGTTTGCCACAATCATCTGTGAATTTCAGGCTTGGGATAGATGAATTCCTTTTTTAAAAAATCCTTGTTTTAAATTTAGGCCATGTTAGTGTTAACAGCTTTGACAGCTTGTCTGAAAGAATCCCTTTTGGAATTCAACAGAGCTCTCCTTGTCATAACTTTTTAATGCCTGGGCAGGCATGTTTGAACCCAATCTGGCAGTCAGCCATCAGCTCCGAAGGGGGATTAAGTGACAAAATTATATTTACCTGGTGCAACGTCAGAGGGAATCATTCACAGGTGAGCTTTGGCATGGCTGAACTTCTTTAATAGGAATCTGTTTTAAGGACTGGGAGCTGGAATTCTGGGTTGGCTCCACCGGTGAAGGAAGTGGAGAGACAGATGAGATGGCATAAGAGGCTGGTGTTGGACAGAGAACAACAGACATAAAAGAGCATCAGAAAGATGTGGCTTTTGAACTGGAAAGAAGGCAAGGAAGGGGATGATTTCATGGTGATTTTGGCAGAGAATCTGCCCTTGCAGGACTAGGCTGCTTACATCTCATGTCAGAGTTTCCTTTAGTGCTGGAATGAAAGAAGTTTCCCTGGGGGTGTCTACACCAGAGGGAGGCCTACAAATGATCCATTTGGCCACTTATTTGATTCCCTTTGAAAGGAAGAAACTGATCATTGGAGGGACATCTCTCAGAGTGGAATGGCTGGAGAAAAGGAGGTCTCTGCAGAGTGGAAGAAAGGGGAAAGAGAGGAGCAGGTGAAGATGTTCGATTGTGATCCCATTTTTCTGCCCTAGATGTTTTGAGATTCCTTCTCCCTTCTCCTTCTTTCTCTTCCTTTATTTCTCTGTCTCCAAATTCTAAATTATTTCTCCAAGACTCAAAGGGCCTCTGAAAGACAGGGCCAAGGACAACGTTGTGTAGCAAACGTCTTGCACTGACTTAACAGAATTGTCTCTGCTTCCTCCAAAATTCCTCAGACTGTTTTTGAATTTGCCTCGGATTGTGGTTGTTTAAATTGAACATTTCACTTTAGTCTAGTTCAATGGCCACTTCAACATTTGATCTGTCCCCTGAGATGTAGTTCTAGTCTCCTCAAAAGGATCTTGGTTGATCCTGTCACCATGTGAGAATCCCAAAATATTTGCTTCGATCACATGCTGCCTTCCTCCTTAACACACTTTCTTTCATTAGTCATCAAAGGTCTCATTTTGCTTGCTTCAAAAATCCTTGCCTGCTTAAGAAATACAGGATCTGAGCTCTGTTTGCTTGGAGGGATGGAGAAAGTTAAGGTGTATACAGAATCAACTAAGAACCCCATGCCCAGTGCAATGATGTCCATGGGGGAGTCAAAAAAGTTAAGATGACAGTCACAACTCTACAAGCCCCATCCTTTTTTTACTTGTTTTGAGATATGTAAAATGAATGGGGCTGTGAGGATGTGGTCAACACTGCCATCTTGACTTTTTTAATGCCCTCTGGGGTGCATAGTATAGATATTTTATGTAGATATTTTATGTTTCACTATGTGGGATTGTTGTTTTCCATAAGTTTATGCTTAATTCTCTGTACGTCCTTTTTTTCTTTCTATCCATCATCATCATCATCATCATCATCATCATCATCATCATCATCAGTGTTGGGCTTCAGGGTTTAATGATCATGGTCTAGAGAACAGATTTCCTGACATTTTGCTGGCAACTGTAGCTGGCATCTTCAGAGGCAAGTTGGTCTGCTATACAGTCCATGGGCAACTGGACAGGAATTGGCTGGGCTCCTGTCTTTATAGCCAGATATCTTGACTGATGACAATGATGATGATGTTTCTGGGAGACTTCATTTGTATGTCTTAGAGCAGTGTTGTCCAAACTTGGCCACTTTAAGATGAGTGGACCTCAACTTCCAGAATTCCCCAGCCAGCCATGCTGGCTGGGGAATTCTGGGAGTTGAAGTCCACTCATCTTAAAGTGGCCAAGTTTGGACAACACTGTCTTAGAGGACTAGTTTGATAGACAGCTGCTCCTTTTAAATGATAAGACAGCTTCTCATATGTGGTCATAACCATCTTACATAAAAGGAAAGTTCAAGGTAACACAGATTAAAAGTGTTAAAGGCAGGACAATGCAGATTAAACTCATTGGCACCCCAGTACTGACAAAGAATCAACTTCAAACTTTTTCTGTTTGAAGAATGACTGCACACAGAGACAGCAACTGAATGAAATCTAGCAATCTTTATCGTAATAATTGAGGATTGATTTAATAGTAGATAGATTAGATCATTAACCTCCATTTCATCACTGCCTTTGCTTCAATTATTATTGGTCAGTCTGGCAGTCCATAAAAGAAAAGGAGCACCAGTTAATGTGCAATTATTTTATTTCCCAAACTTCACAGGGAAAAAATGGTTCTACTTGTACTAGTACTAGCATACTACTGCATTGCCTTTACAAAAAACAGAGTAAAATATTTAGCCTGGACATGAGGCTCATTTGATAGGCAAGTCAGATGATTCATAAAGAAAGAAAGCCAGATATTTATTAATCTTATAAATACATGTATATATATACATACATATACATATACATATACATGTATATATATATATATATATATATATATATATATATACATAGATGATGATGATGATGATGATGATGTTAATGTTAACAGCAGCACCTCAATGACCTTGGATAATCTGGAAAACTAAGACAGATATGGCTAGTAGCTGGATGGGAGATCACCAGGAAATTTCAAAAAAGGTGAAAAAACTTCCTGATAAGAATAAGAGAATGGCAAATCAGTTTGACTCAGAACAGATTTCGTTATATTATAAGGGTTTTTTAAAATTATACTAATAATCTGCTCAAAAGCCAAAGTTCTTTTCATGAATTAATAATTTACTTCAAATATTAAACATTTTTTGCTGAAGGAAGGAAGGAAGGAAGGAAGGAAGGAAGGAAGGAAGGGAGGGAGGGAGGGAGGGAGGGAGGAAGGAAGGAAGGAAGGAAGGAAGGAAGGAAGGAAGGAAGGAAGGAAGGAAGGAAGGAAGGAAGGAAGGAAGGAAGGAAGGAAGGAAACCAGTCTTAAGACAATGCAATTCATAAATCAATAATTTTTCACAGAAAGGCTAGGAAACACAGAGAATCTATCATTCTGGAGATGAGTAGGCACTTTGACTGAAAGTGAATATAAAAACCATGCAAGTCAACGTCTCTCTTTGGCAACCCAATTAATACGTAATAGCAAAATATAAATTTAGGAAGGGGGAGCAATCAAGAAGTTGTAAAATTGGCCCCCTTCCCATCCCTTTATTATCAAGACTAGCTCTGATCTCAGAGGTTGGAATGGCTGGTTTGGTCGAACCTGTCCCCAATGCTTATGCTGCTTCTTTAGTCTTCTTGATAGAAGGTCAACATGATTTCAGAGGCCAATAGCAAATACAGCACCAGGGCATGTCTAAGAGTTGATGGATGGGTCTGCATAAACAGTTCTCTCTCCTCTTTTAGAAGGAGGTTGCTGTTCAAATGATGGAATTGTCAGACAGAAAGGGGACATGTTCTTTTCCTGCTCCAAATTCTGCACTTATGTTATCATGTTTTGACCTTGGAAAGTCTACTTTTCTCTGTCTGGTGCATTAATCAGGTGACATCATTGCAATGTGAAAGGACACAGTTACAAAAAAGTCCCCTCCTACATGCATATATTTTCAACAAGAACAGTGATCAATATCAGTCACTCAGGCCAGAGAGGCATATGTCAGTAATGGGCTTCTTGAAGACCACAGTTCTATGCAACCCCAAATGCCTTTTTGTGTTTCCTGGATCTCCCTCTCAATATACCTATCAAAAATAGTGAAGGTTTGAGGCAGAAATCCCTTGAAAACTGCAGTATTAGCGCTGCAATGAGGGGTGCCTGCAGGGTGTGGTCTAAAAAGTCAAGACAGTGGTCACCATGGTGCAATCAAAGGTCTGACTGTTTTTTAGGAGTGTTGAGTGTTTGAGAGCTACACTGGTTGCCTGTTAGGTTTTGGGTACAATTCAAGGTGGTGGTTGTCACTTTTAAAGCCTTTCATGGCTCAGAATCTAAATATCTACAGACCCAACTGTTCTCAATAGCATTTGCCAACTCAAATAGATTGGGAATAGGGGGTTCCTCCAGGTTCTCTTTCTTAAATAATGTATCTGCGAGGTTCTTAGAGGTGAGTCTTCTTGATCATTGACCCTATTTCTGGAACAGCATCCCTCCTAGAAATTAGGCTTACCCCAACATTTTTGGGATTTCAGAAGGCTATGAAAATCTGATTATTTCAGCAGGCTTTTGAGAGGGAGATGAATTGAGAGAGATTCCTCCTTTGTAGATCTATATGATTTGATGAGTTTTTATGGTTCCTCAGCATAGGAATATTTCACTACGCAGTATTGTTTATTTATCTGATTCTTTCTTAGGTGTTTTCATTCTTCTTATACATGGTAGGCTTGTAAACCACCCAGAATGAGTTTACTGTTGGAGTGGTTTATAAGGCTAGTGAAATACAGTGGTACCTCAGGTTACGAACGCCTCTGCTAACGAACTTTTTGGGTTGTGACCAGCTCCGGCCGCAAAAATTTACCTCGGGTTACGAACCGGATCCGCGGCCATTTTCCACCATGACACGTGGCCCGCAGCCATTTTCCGCCCATTCCACGTGGTCTGCGGCCATTTTTCCACCCGTGCCACGTGGTCCGCGGCCATTTTCCACCCATTCCACGTGGTCCGCAGCCATTTCCCACCCGTTCCACGTGGTCCGCGGCCATTTTTCCGCCCATGCCGCGTGGTCCGCGGACGCCGGAACGGATTAACGGTAATTACATTGAACCTTATGGGAAAATTTGCTTCCGGTTGCAACCAAATTGGGTTGTGACCAGAGTCACGGAACAGATTAAGATCGTAACCCGAGGTACGACTGTATATAAATGGATAAATGAAACAGAATTGTTGTCATACAATCTCTACTGTGTAATAAAACATTTATTGTCCCCAGGCCCTATTACAAATTCTCTACCCTTATTTAAGAGAAACACCACCTACGTTGCTGCTGATCCATCCAGGGGGAGAACATGTGTCATGACAAAGTGCCTTTGGAATTAAAACAGTGGAGCTACTTGTGATGATTTCTTTTTCTAAGGCACAAAGCAACCTTCCAGTGGCCTTCATGGAAGGCAGTTTTATAGCTGCCATTCTGCCACAGAACATCACTTCGCCAAGCCATGGATTTTTATCCAGATCCCATTGGAAGACGGACGCCCTGGGAGGGAGGTGAAAAATCTGCGAAATGGTACGTGTGGGGTTTCAGTCATAGCCCCCTTCCTTTGGCACATGTGTGTGATATTGATACACATACAAAAGAGACAGGGCTTGGATTTTTACACTTTGCCCTCTATCTTGCAAGTTTTGGCACCCTCCTTCCTGCTGCTGCTACAGAAACCAGATCAAGGGGCAGGTGACCACCTAGGATACCAAGTATTGGTAGAAAAGCAGAAGCACAGAATGAAATGTTCTACTCTTGGACAGAGCCATGGAGGTCATTCAGGACTTAATATGAAATTATTCCTAATGAACAACTATCTAGCTTCCACCTGAAACCTCCCTTGAAGGAGAACATAACTCTCTACATAATTGGTTCCATAATCTAACTACTCTTGTATACTTTTTTCTTTCTTCCTAACGTTCCATTGGAACTGGTGTTGCTGTAACTAAAATTGGTATTGTGGGTCCTGCACTCTGGTACAATAAAGAACACACCTTGCTTTCATCTGCATGACATTCTTTCAGGTATCTGAAGGTATTAGATATGCCTATGAGGCTTCTCCTCTCAAAGCTTAAACACGCCGGTTCCTATACTTTTCTAGTGCAAATATTATTCAAATACATATATATTTCTAATACATTTTTATGACTATCATTTTTTAAAATCTACTGTATTTGGTCTAAATGAGTCCCATATTTCATTATACTCATCCATACAAAGTCTATGTCTATAGGCGATCCACTCATAATTAGCAAGTGCAATCAGGTCTTCAATCCATTGAATAAATGGGGCCATACTTTTATTTTTCCAATGCTGTAATATCTGTCTTTTGGATATAGCAAGGGCACAAAGGTCTGAATCCTTTGTTAAATTGTGGCACTCAGGCCCTGCTGTGGAGCAAGAGAAGATGATAGGCATTCCAAATTGTTCATAGACAACTGTTTCCTTTAAACCCCCAATTTTTCAGGAAGCAATTCACAGATTTGATAAGAGATACCATTAATAGTACAGATGGGTTTTTAGTTGGGCCCCCATACCACATGTTTGCCTTTATGCCAAATGGAACTTCCTTCCTTCCTTCCTTCCTTCCTTCCTTCCTTCCTTCCTTCCTTCCTTCCTTCCTTCCTTCCTTCCTTCCTTCCTTCCTTCCTTTTGCTGTATAAATAAAGGAAGTCCTCATATTTTTTAACATACTAGTAGATAGCTGTTAATTAACATGAAATCATATCAATACCATAATATTATTTTTACAAAGCCAAAAATAAGCTTTGTTCAATCATATATACTTCATCTACAAAAGCTTACACAATAATGGAATTAATGTCTTTAAGTGCCACAAAATTGGCATATTCTCTCTCTCTCTCTGTTGCTGCTGCAAAAGATGAAGATGGCTACTTCTCTGAAAATAAATACATGTAGTCCTTGTTTAGCAACCACAATGTGGCCTGTGAAGCAGTCACTCAGTGAAACCACAACTGTGCTTATTATCTTACTTCAGCTTTCCTTTGCTTTCCAGACCTGCGAAGGTTGTAAATGTGGGGATTGGTCATAAATTACTTTTTCATTACTGTCATAACTGTAAATGAGGCAGTTGCTAAATGAGGAGTATCTGTATTCCAAGTTTATTGGGAGAACAATACATTCTCTGTGTTGAAGATAAGTGTTGCAAACTATTGCCAAGTTTTAAGTGTCATTGTTGGGCTTACGTAGAAAGATGCTGTCTGTTCCAGAGAAATATGCATGTGATGATCACAATTCAGATCTGGTTGTATTGCACAGAGTCAAGTCTTCAGTGTGATTCCCTCTGTGCTCTGTGTTTCCATCTGAAAAGAAGAAGTCTGGTAGGATCTTTTCTGACCAACACATTTTATTAAAAGGCATACACTTTTGTGAGCCCATGAAAGCCTATTAATACATTTTTTAGTTGGAAAAGGTGCTACCAGATTCCTTCTGATTTTGGGCTACCATAGAATAATATGGCTCTCTTCCTACAAGATCCCCTGACTATATTTTTTAGATAATATACTTTAACAAGAAAGAGAAAGAAAGAAAGAAAGAAAGAAAGAAAGAAAGAAAGAAAGAAAGAAAGAAAGAAAGAAAGAGGGAGGAAGGAAGGAAGGAAGGAAGGAAGGAAGGAAGGAAGGAAGGAAGGAAGGAAGGAAGGAAGGAAGGAAGGAAGGAAGGAAGGAAGGAAAGGGTAGTTAGTTCGTTGCACATGGACAGCCTTCAGTTTCATCTTTCTTTCCAAGAATATATCTCGGCTGCAGCTTAGAAGGTTCTCACAAGTGTAGAAATAAATGCAAAAGTTGGCTGAGAACATCCTTACCATTTGCCTTCTGGAAGATAAATATTTGTATTGGTGGCCATCCATTTTCTAGAGTTGTTCCAAGGCATCCATTTTGCAAGAGCACCTAAAAGATGCTTCCAAAATTTCAAATATCTGTCTATAGAAAGGAGGATTTGGACTTATCTTAGGACATATTTCTTCAACCTGTTTCCTTCCTGGACTACTGCTGCATCTAGAAGTTTAAGTCTTCCTCAAGTCAAGCTTAGGTCCTATTGACTCAGATACATTCATGTAGTTTTTTTTCCCCTTTTGGCAACAGTACAGACGTTATTTGCCCTGCATTGTTCCAGGATGTTTTTTTTTTTTCCAACTTCCCAGTCTAGTTTATGGCCCTGGATGATCTCTCATTCAAGAACTAACTGGGTCTGATCCTTCTTAGTATCTTGAGATCTACAGAGATCAGCTAGAAGCTGACACCTGTTTTATAGTAAAAACTCCCTTGAGTTGAACTCCACTCTTGGTGACTACAAGTACATAGAATTGATTTTGCAATACTATGGAAGTGGTTTCCATTGAATTCTGGGAGGAATTCACAGCCCCCCAGTGGGATTTCCTGGAAATGTCTTCTCTACCTCTGAACCAGATCTGAAATATTTCCCATAATTCTCAGTCAATTTGGCTTTCAATGAAATAGGCTGAAATCTTAGCATGCTTGGATGGCACTTAGTTGGAAAAACAAAATATAAAGCCTCAAGGCCCTCCCTTCCTCCCTCTTCCTGCCTTGTTCCATCCATCAGAAGCTTAGTTATTTCAGACACAGAATTAATGCCAGGATGCCAACATTCCCACTGAATGAATTACGCAGTTACAAATAAACACACCACTGTGGGACAAAATAGTGTTGGTTCATGGCTTAATTAATTACATCTCAACTTCATTTTTCAGCCAAGGTTGGTCCCAAAGTGGATTGCAGCAATTACAATCCATCACAAAGATACAATATTTGGTCTAAAGATGTATCTGGGGATTCAGGAAGGGCCATCTTTGCTGCTCATAATTCCAGCTTATTTCTCTCTCTCCCATTCTGTTTTTTTCCTTTGTACTTGGGTTAATTTTGCCATGACTGGCTTGGCAATTATCTTTCTTCCACACAGGTTTGTTTAAAGTCTTTTGCTCAACCTTTAGGGAAAAATGCAGTCAAAGAGAACAACTCTTTTTTTTACCCCTGCTGAACACCAGGACTGCATGCAGATCCCTGAACACTTGAGGATGAATTGGCATTTTTAAGAAAAGGGGGAAAATTCATGAAAAGTAATTATATTATCTGTACTTAATTAATTGAATTTAAATGCAATTAAATTAAATTTTAATTAAGTCAGTTTATTATTAATTTTGGCTTGGCTTGGCTAACTCTGCTCATTTTGGGGACGTGGCCTTTGGCATGCCATTGAAAGAGGAAGTGTGGTTTCTGTTCCTCCACAATATCTACACCCACGTGCCTAGCACATACTTACACATACATAGGCATGCAAACAACAATATGGTGTAGCTGTTAAGTTGCTGAACCAGGAGCAGGAAGACCCAGATTCTAGTCATGCCTTGGATGACTTTGAGCCAATCACTCTCAGCCTTAGACTAGGGATTTTTTTTTTTTTTAAGTCTATCTGCCAACCTGCATTAGACCAACGTGGTAGATGATGACCCAAAGTCTTCAGTGAATAGACCTCCATCCTGCAATGGATTGTTTCAGGCTAGTATATGTTTGGTTATCTCTCTCTCTATCTACCTCTTCTGTGTTAAGTTCTGGTAGAACACTGAGAATTTGGATCTGTTAGTTACTGGTGGAGAGGATGACAAGAGAATATAAGGTCTCACATTTCTCTTGCCTCATCAATTTCTATTTGATGTTAACTATTACCACAGAAATGCTTAGCAGTAGTTCTCTGATAGGTCAGGAGCATTGCATCTATCCAGCCTCAACTTCAGTCCTTGTTATTTCCAGTGAAAGTGATTAGGGAGCAACTATGGGAAAGGTCCAGTACACAAAAGGCTGCCTGGAGAGTCACAGCTTCTCAGAGCAGACGATATTGGATTGAATAGATAACAGGTACAAAGAAGGCCCACAAGGATGATCAGATTCTAGGAAACGAAGTCCAAGGAGGAGAGAGTGAGATAATTGGGTATATTTAGCCTTGAGAAGATTGAAGGAGATATGATAGCACTGCATAGACACATCATCCAAAGAGGTAACAGATAGAAGGCTCTCAAGTTTTCCAGAGTGTAGGATACAAAATGTTGGTTTTTAATTACACAAATATTCTAGAAGAAAATTAGGAGAAATTTTCTAATAGAGCAATTTGTCAATGGAACCAAGGACTCAGAGAAGTGGTGGTCACTCCTTCAATGCATATCTTTAAGCATACACTTTAATTTGGATTCTGGCACTGAGCAAAGGTTTGGACTCCAAAATGGTTCCTTTTGTGGAGTCCTTGGGGTTCTCTGAGCTTGGTTCTTTTCTTGCAAACGTTTCATTACCCAGCTAGGTAACATCTTCAGTGCTAAAATGGGATGGGGTTTGCTCTCTATTTATGTGCTGTCAGCCTGCCTTGCCAGTGCTGGTGAGCGTGGGGGTTTTGTTTTGCTCCTCTGGTAGTTCTTTGGTTAGCATACGTTTGCTGCTTGATTGTGGGCCTGGTGGTAACCTTTGCTTATCTGGGTGATGATTGCTGGTGAGGCGATCTTCTGGCCTTTTGTTTCTTTTGAATAGTATGTAGATGCTGTTTATCTCTATGTGTCCATTAATTGCTGCCTTGTCTGAATACCAGGCTTCCAAGAATTCTCTTGCATTTTTGGATTTAGCTTGGTCTAAAATGCTGACAGTTTCCCAGTTAAAGCTGTGGTTGAATCTGTCCATGTGTTGTGAGATTAAAGAGTTTTCATCATGTCTTCTGACTGCTAGCTGGTACTCGTGGATGCACTCTGCTAGTCTTCTGCCTATCTGTCCTACATACACATAGAGATGAACAGCATCTACATACTATTCAAAAGAGACAAAAGACCAGAAGATTGCCTCACCAGCAATCATCATCCAGAGAAGCAAAAGTTACTACCAGGCACACAATATTATATATATATATATATATATATATATATATATAGAGAGAGAGAGAGAGAGAGAGAGAGAGAGAGAGAGAGAGAATACACACACACACACACACACACAAATAGAGAGCAAACCCCATCCCATTTTAGCACTGAAGATGTTACCTAGCCGGGTAATGAAACATTTGTAAGAAAAGATCCAAGCTCAGAGAACCCCAAGGACTCCACAGTTCAACCCTGAGCTACAGATATTCGCCTCTATTGGTTCCTTTCATATGCCAGACAACCAAACAGGACCCACTGCTGAAGGGTCTGTTCTATTGTAATAAGAGAATCCACCACTTCCCCTTTCCCTGCCAGGGGAGATACATAGCTGATGGGACCTGATGTGTACAAACTGGGTGTACATTTTTTCCCCAGAAGTAAGCTGTGCCTTTTCTGATTATGCACAAATTGTGGTAGACTTTTTCAATGGAGCCTTAGGACGGGCTCCTGGCCTTTGGGAGTTATGTGTCCAGAGGAAGCAAAGAAGATGGGATTCTGGATTTTGTGGGAAGGAGCTTGCAGACAGCTCACCCCATGACCAGGAAGGTGCTCAACGTAAGAGATGCATGTTGGTGAGAACCAGGTGCAAGAGCAGACTTGAATCAGAAACATGAAGTTATATCCCATCTTTCCCTTGCAAACTAAAGAGGGATCTTGTGCCAGCCCTCTAAACTCTGCCCCCACCCCCAGCACTGGTAGTACTGTCTCTGGCTACCTGACATGAGCCAAACAGGCACACCACAGCCTTTCCTTGCCATTCCTGCTAGAAGAGTATGTCCATCCACACCACCAGTACTAACAAACTGATCCTGGGGGACATTTTCTCACATTTCTACCAGAAGATGTCTGCAAGCCAGCAAACAGTCCATCCCCACTCCTTCCACCAAGACCATTATAATCAGTGATGGGAGAGAACCAGGACAGGTCATGGGCAGCAGAGGACATCAGAACCAACCTCAACCTGCTACCTGCTCATGACAAATCATTAGTTGAGCTCCAATTCAGATACTTCCCCCATGTCATTCTCCCACTGTATGCACCCCCAAAGAAGTAGCAACGTCATTCATTTCCCAGCTGGCCATCCAACCAGGTGCCTCAGAAACATCAGGGTGAAGGATTGCAAGTTGCACATACAGGTGATTGTCAGAATAAACCTTATGATATCAATCCCTCAGAAGAAGAGATGTAGGATGGCTTCCTGACACTTTGGAGTACAATGTTCATAGGCACAATAAATCAGGTATTCTGGGTGATAGGCCTGTCCCTATTTACTGTCCCTCCTGGTTCATTCTCTGAAGCTGTTGTTTCTTTTAATCTAATCGTTGGGTTGAACTCATCAAATGTTAACTGCCTGATTCTATGGAAATCATCCAAACTTTCTTTCTGTAAGTGTGTCACCATCCCAGTCAGTCAATGTAGATTAACCACAATCTGGACAACCTATACATTAGGTCCTTGAAACCTGCTGTCTAATGGGGGCACCACTTTTTTTCCTTCTTCCCCATATCTTTTTTGCAACTTGCCTCAAAATGTTCCTCAAAATATTGCTTATATTTAGCCTGAATTCTCCCGACACGTCCTTTTTTTCCCTTCTGCCCTGAATCTCACAAAACTGCAAGCGCTTAAACTGAATCTGAACACTGTTTAGGATGTGATTCTAATCCTACTTGATCACACTTTCTTCCTGTTCTGAAACAGTAAGAGAGAATATGAAGCATGAACACCTAAAATTTATTATAAACCTTAATTCAGACACTGGTATAAATTATGAAAAGTTGAGCAAGCAACCTCACCAAGGAGGGTTCACATCAGGCTTTTCCAATGAATGCAAGTAGACAAGTCTATTGTGAAATAAAAGGAGGAATTCAGAGGACATGTTTGGAGAAGACCAGCTTATCAACAAGTTGATGGTCAGTGGTCTGAAGCATCCACGTCTCACATCCTCTAGCTCAGGGGAAGAGTTCCATATATCCATTGCTTGCAGCCCTTCTCACATTATAGGAACATTTAAGATTTGTCCCAGCATGAGTGAGTTGGGGAATGAGACTTCCCCAAACTGCATGGAACAGGAAATTTGATGTCTCCTTTCTTTATTTTAATTATTTTGAGCCATTTTAGGACTTTTGCTACAATGGCTGGAAGGCAGCCTACCAGTTTTCAGCTACTGTGGCCAATGGGAATTCTAGACACTAGAAGCAGTTGGGAACTGTTCCTCCCAGCAATAGAAATGCAACACTCATTGTTGCTTCAATCACCAGCAGTGGGACAAATGATGTGAAGGAGCCAGGAAGTCTTTCATCTCAGTAGGTGGCAACATCTAGCTGATCTTGTGTTTGCTCAGAAGTTAAATAAGGTCAGACCAGTTAATACTTGGACAGGATATCATCAAGAAATGATGTAGGCTAGACTGGAAATGGGGGGGGGGAGGGGAAATCCCAGAAGAAGTTAATAGCAAACCCGTTTCAATCTTATCGGCAAGAAAAGTCCTTGGACATGTCTATGAGATTACCAGGAGTGAAGCTCAGCTAAAAGGAGGTTTTACCAATATTATTAGAAACCATGTTGGTGTTGGTGGGAGGCCAGAACAGGACAAGTAAGCTTAAAGAAAGGGAGGATTTGTTGGATGAAGTGCTGATGGTAAAAGAAGGGGAAAAAATTACTAATTCAGTGGAAAGAATTAGTACCAGCTATGAGTTCTTGTAATGTATTATCTGGTTCAATGTTCTTCTGATGTCACAAGACAGCTTGTAAAAGCCCATCCCCTCGTATTAAAACACAAACATTTGTTGTTGAAGGTCTCCTGCTGTCACAACATCCAGATCTATTTTCTTGCTCAATGATTGCCTTGTTTCTAAACTATCGGCCATGAAAAAATTGGGAGTGATTCATGGATATAATTTTGCATACCTGTCCTTCCCTCTTCTCTGGTATACGATTTATATCCAGTTGATTAATCCAGAAGAAGAAAGGCCTGTATAATTACCTTTGTAGCAGAAAAATCTATCTTTTCTAATTGGGGCCTGATTAGGCTGAATACCTGAAAGACGTACGTCAGGGTGCTAGAATAATATATTCCCAAATGATATGAAACTATGCATATTTCAGACCCCTTAGTATAAGACAATATAGTCATAATTCTGGTCATCCCCATATTCTGACTGATGTTTCCTTGGCCACTAGACAGTTCTCATACTAAGCACCTCCAACCTGTTCTTCTAGACAGTGTATTTCTTCCATCTTAAACTGTCTCGTTTTGAGGTTGGCCACTAAGCATTGTAACCTGATATATTTCATTTACCTTTCCTGCAGACAGCTCTATGGTACTTCTTCTCTCCATTCTTCCTGGCTGCTCTGGACATTCAACTCTATGATCCTTGTCAAGCCACTCTATTTGTGACTGTAAAGGGATGCATTCTTTAGCTCTTTGTCTGGCTGTTAGCAGACAATAGGGTAAATTCCAGATTTCCTATGCTTCAGTGCTGCTTACAGCTGATTAGCCAATGACTATTTGTCCTAAGAATATGATTGAAATCTTAGAATCATGGTAGTAGTGGGGAGGGGTCAATTAAAAAAAAAAGTTTTCTTGAGCAAATGCTTTCTTTCTTAATGTTACCTAAGTAAATCAAGATATTGAATATCTGTCAGACTAAGTAAGTATCAGACAACACCCACAATTTTCCCGTAGACTGATCTAACTCTATCATTTCCAGTGATTCCATTTCTGCATTGTTTTGGGGTGGGGTAGGGTTAGTTCCTAACAGACATACGGTAGTCCTGCTTAATTTTGTCCATCTCAGCTGCAAGACAATCCTCTGACCTCTGCATTAAATCATTGCTTAAATGCAGGGTAGCCTAGTTTGATAAAAAGAGATTCCAGAATGAAGAGAGCAGAGAGTTCGTCTTCCTTCCTCTTGACCTAGATATAAATTGCAAGATATAATTTGCTACGGAAAATAATTATAACAAAAATGATCAGTGGTAGGTAAACATGGGCACTGATTGTTCCCATGTGACTAAAAAGAAAGGAGATTGACTTTGCATGCCTATGTCTCATCATAAATGCGTAAAGTTTCCCATTTTTGGATGGTTTGCTTGACTTTGCTCCTTTCTCCCATCTTTCCCTTGAGCTGTTTGACTTTTCTTTTTGGGGTTCAGTGGCTGTCTTTCCTTGAAATGGCTGGCTCAGTCAGTTGCTACAAGAAGGAAAATATTTACCCCCTCCTCCAGTAGTGCACAATCACAGACAGTCTGCTCAAATGGGAAGAACCGTTGTGGGTGGGTGGGTGTGTTTACCCAGGAATTTGGTCAGATTTGTGTGTATTAGGATCCAGTGGAGAATTCCAGAGGTTTATCTAGTAAGAGGTCCCCTTTATAGGCTTATTCAGTCCCTTCACCCCTTCTTCACTTCCAGTATTATTTTTCCTTGGAAACTCTCAATCCTCACTTTTCTTTCTCCATTCCATAACTGATGTTCTAAAGTTATGTGCATCTAACCTTCTTGGACAGACAGGACAATGCCAAGCATGGGTTGTGGAGGTGTCCAGCCCCATGCTGGGTATCCCATGGGCAGTGCAAAGGAGACACTGTATGCATTACATGACTAACTATTTCATTCTCTGTGCCAGACAATAACTAAATGATGTGAGGCTCCAATATGTGCAATAAAGCAACTCCTTCAAAGCCTTAGGAGATTTTGGAACTGTGTCATGACCTCAGAACTGCTACCGGGTACAACGGTGAGAAGCGCACTTGAATGATCTCTTCTCTATAGTGTGTCAAGACCCAACACTGAAAAATGTTAGGCATTCTAAAAAAAAAATATTTTTATATTGACCCTCTATGGCAGTGTTGTCCAAACTTGGCCACTTTAAGATGAGTGGACTTCAACTCCCAGAATTCCCCAGCCAGCATGAGTTGAAGTCCACTCATCTTAAAGTGGCCAAGTTTGGACAACACTGCTCTATGGTTATGAACATTCTTTATTTTCATGGAGTTGTTTTTTTTTTACTTTATTGCTTTAAAATTTTATTTTAGAATACTTTTACAGACTTGGTAAAACACCCTGGGAGTTTTCTTTAATGAGAAAAAGCACAGATTTTTATATTTAATAATAATAATAATAATAATAATAATAATAATAATAATAATAGGTATTACAGAGGCAAGGCTGTTTACCTGTGATCTCCATGTTTGATTTTTAAATGAAATAATGGAACAATGATACCTTGCCATGTTCCAAATTAAAAAGAAGAAGAATATGCTCAAAGAAGATGTCTTTTGCTTTCCCGTGTGCATTTGGGAAGAACATCTTGTCGTTGGCATTAGTTTCCCTGTTCTCTGTTTGAAGCAGCATAAGTCTCCCCCTTCTCCTCCTCTTCTCCCCCACCTCCCTTGCTGCCTTGTAACAGTCTGTAATATTTCCTTCAGGATGAGAACTTGTTTTGACCGGATAATAGCCCCTTTTGTGAAATTGAAGGATTTTTCAGCATTGATTCATCCATCTCTCTCACCCAAGTGAAACAAACAGAAAAACATGATGTTTCTTTTCCCCCCATAATTTATTTAGAATGATGGCCCACCTGAGCCAAAGGGGAGACAATGACAATGAAAACAAAGGATGGACGACACAACTTCCAGCATACTCAGATCAAATCAAGTCAAATTAAAATTCATTAACATGGCTCCATCTTCTCCTGACTTAATTATTGCGCACTTAAATGGGACTGAAGAGGAAATTCCGATTTTGCAATGGATCTCTCATCAGGGGGTGTGGGATTCCAATTACAGCTCCAGCATGGAAGATCAGCGGTTCTCTTTCTGTATATGCTTAGGTATCGATCCTGAGAGACAGACAGACAGACAGACAAGATTGGAATGGATTCCCCTCCCATGACATTCACAAAAATATCTGTGTTGGAAGGATAAACTGATGAGCAAAATTTAGCTATGGTATGCAAAACTTTTTAATGGTTGACAGATCCAGAATATTGACAGCCTGTAGTTGCACTCTTGAGATATGGACTCCACATGACAAGGACTTGCCCATTCACAAAATGATCAGCTGGGTGAAAGTAGCCCGCCAAAACCATTTCCCAGAAGAAAAATCAGTAAAATGCTCCTTGCTAGCCTGCCCCGCTTTCTAATATGTCTTCTATACCCTGCCTCTTCACTGTCTGGATCTAATATTGGCCAGAGACATTCTTGTAAGCAAAAATGATTCTAGGGTTGATGCTTTGCTTTGTGAAATGCTGTTTTCCTTTTCTTTTTTTTCTTTTGAATAAACAAGCTAAAGCAAAAGTGAAAATAAAATCGGGTAAGGCAAAAGGCCTTGTGGTGCCAAGGGAAAAATATAAGATGAAACTGGGGCCTGATGATATAACAATGTTAAGCATCCCCGCCCTCAGGGTCAGCATCCAGATCAAAAGGAAAGACATTACAAGTGGTAGGGAAAAAGAATTATATTTTGGAGCCCAACTAATACGTTAGTTTCTGGTTTGGTCCCTTATGTGATTCAAAAGGACTATGAAGTCAGTATAGTGGCTTTATTATCTACACAGTTATAACATATTCAACCTACCAATTAAACATTTTTCTGACACGAAGCTACTAAAATGAAGGATTTCAGCTGGTATTGCCAATGCAATCTAGTCCCTGTAACAAGTGAGCAGGGACTGGCTATAAAAACACGAATTTTCAACATATGCACACTCACGCATATGCTCACACACGGTACCTAACAAGAAGAATTAGATATCTAAACCCCTGAAAGGGAGAGGAACATAAAAACATCCATTTAGAAGGGAGGGAATACTGAATTAAAGAAATGAAATGTTTCTGAAAAGGCTTCCTGCTCTATATTTCAATATTACCTAGAGTCCATTTATTTATTATGGATGGAGGAAAAGAAAGTACATGGAAAAGTGGTTGTAGAATGTTTGCAAATTAGCGATCTCTGTGGTATGCTGTTATGTATCGGAGATCAGCTAAAATATGATTATTATGGAAATTGTTCCTGACAGCATACTTGGGGAAGATATTGGGTTGGTTTTTCCCCCCCCTTCTGCACTGGATATTTCCTTGCCAAGAAAAGAGTTGCTCAGCTGCTGGCATTTTGGTAACAGGAATTTTGGCTTTAGCTGCAAGAAAGGAACTGATTTAAAAGAAGAAACAGGAGACCACACTCTCTGCCTCTCTTCCCCCATCCTTCTAAACTCAGTCATGTTCTATAGTTTCTGATTTATTCTGCTCAAAAGAGGAATCAAGAGAAATAAGGCAGATGATAGGTTACTGGAGGATAGACCGCTCAGGGCACAATCAATATGTAAAAATAGCCAGAAAACAAATCAATGTGCACGTAGGTAGAGTCGATACGGGGATATTTCCTCCACTTTTTATGCCAAAGTTGTTGTTTTATCTAGGACTGATCTGGGCGCTAGATGTTGAACTTCTCTGCAGCTTCTGATTACTAGGAAAAATAAATAAATAAATAAATAAATAAATAAATAAATAAATAAATAAATAAATAAAATAATCTCATCCAGCCTTTTCAGCTATGGACAAACATTCCATGTAAGCATGTAAAATATCAAGAATCCACATACTTTAACCAAACTTCATTCAACCTGGACAAAAACCAGGCTGGGTGAACTGTTGAAGTGCATACTTTTGCCAGAGGTTTTGATGCTTAGGAACTGCAATCACCCCCCACCCCTTCCAATGCTATGCTGCCTTATTGTGGCTATACCTGAGAGAGTTGAGTGCAGAACACCAGGAGTGTATGCCAAGAGTATATGCACCCAACCAGAGCATTGAAGTCATGAAGGTTATCCCAGCTGCTCAATTAAAACAAGCAGGCATCTGTATCAGGCAGCTACAATACAGGAAGATGCTGGAGGGAGAAGATCACTTTAATGACTACAGTAAAGGCATCATTTCATACTGTGTGGGAGAAGGCAATGGTAAACTGCTGTTGTATTTTACCAAGAAAACCACATAGATAGACAATATACAGTAAAGTGATTGGTGATGCAGTGCCAGATGATGGGCCCCTCAGGTCAGATGGCACTCAACATGCCATTGAAGAAGAGTGGAGGATTTTTCAGAGTACTAATGGTGCTTATGACATGGCTAGATTAAAGACTTCAGAACATCTAGTTGCTGACGTTGCCATGCAGGAAAAGAAAATCCAAAGCTGCAAAGGCAGTGGGAACACAGAATGTAAGAAACATGAGCATGGAAAACTTCAACATAGTGAAAGATAAAATGAGTCAGCTGCACACTGACATCTTAGGCAACAGCAAATTGAAATGGATCGGAATTGGACTCATTCAGTCAGAATATCATATGGTTTATTAATTAGGACATGCAATTTAAAGGAGGAATAGCATTGCTTTCAAAGTCAGGAGGTACATCGCCAAGAGAGTATTTGGGTACAATGCAGTCAATATTTGAATAATATCAATTAGACTTTGCAGACAACCCTTTAACATGACAGTGATCCAAGTTCATGATCCAGCTACTGATGACAAAGAGGAGGTTGATGAGCTTCATCTTCAAGTTCAGTCTGAATCTGACAGAACATACAAGCAACAGAACATACATGCTTGTGGTTGGAGCCTGGAATGCCAAAGCTGGAAATAGTAAGGAGGAAAATGTAGTTGGACCGTATAGCTTAGGAAATGAAAAAGAAGCAGGAGGACAACTTAACAATTTCTGCAAATGCAATGAGTTCTTCATTACTACCACATTATTCAACAACCAAAACAATACCTATAAACCTGGACATCATCAGATGGAACAGACATAAATCCAATTGACTATATTATTGGCACAAGGAGGTAGAATATCTCAGTTGTAAGAGCAAAGACATGGTCAGGGGTATCTGTGTAACAGATCACAAAGCACTCATGTGCAAGTTCCAAGTCAAGCTAAGCAAAAGATCAAAACCAACTAGTTTCCACAATAGGATCTTGAGCTTATAGCCCCCATTTTCAAGGAGAACATCAGGGCTTTGAAGCCCTGAACCTCATTGATAGGAAATCAGAGTAACTATGGAATGAAAAAAAATTGTTAAGTATGAATGTGAGACAAGAAACAGAAGAAACCAAACTAGATGTCAGGACAGACAATGGAAATTGCCAAGAAGATATCAGAAACAAAAGTAAAAAAAAAGAAAAATCTCAGGAAGAAACTTAACGATTCCAGAGAGCTTTTACAAGAGAGAAGAAGCATTATTACAGCAACTTCTGTAAAGGCACCAAAGCAGGAAACAAACACTGAAAAACAAGGAAAATGTTCCAAGGGATCTCCAAGCTCCAACAAGTTCCAACCTTAAACTGGTATGCTAAAGGACAACAATGAACAGATAGTAACTGATTCAACAAGGTCAATGAAGGAAGGAGTATGCTGAGGTGTCAATATCAAAGATCATAAGACAGTTAACATGATTGTCTCTACCCACCCCATGTTTACAATGATCCAATGTCGTAGGCTAGGTTGAGAGGTACTGATCCAAAGCCATTACTGGACGGACTAAGCCAGCCTCATCCAGAGATTTGTAACTGGCTGTGGAGTCAAACTTAAGTCTTTATAATCCTAGGGTGAACTGTAATTTACATAGGACTGCAGGGAACTTCAAAGCCTCAGTTTGAAATAAATCTGATTAAATCACCTCCTTGAATTAGATCTCCAAATCAAATCATCCAAATGACTTGATGCCTTGAATCAAATGAGGTGCCTTCAGATTGACTAAAAAACTCAATAGACTTTTGTGAAGGCAGAATCACAGTTTAATCAAACCCAATCTTTAAATTGAAATAATTTGATTTGACGATTTGAATCAGTAATTTCAGTTGAATTGTATCTTCAGATAGAATCAATAATTTGACCTGAAGCAACATTTTGAACTGGATTTTGTCTGACTAATGGCCTCCTAAATGTTAACATTCTCCAGCTAGTTCTTCACATTATATCTTGATTTCTCTCTTTGTATTTATAGTACAAAGTGTGTGTGTGTGTATTCCATTTGATTTTCTAGGCATTGCTCTCAATAATGAAAAATGAATACAGCTTTTTATACTTACTATAGTGCTGATTAAAAATGCAATAGTGAAAAGTACCAATCCAGAGAAGCTTCTTGATTTACAATGGAGCTTTGAAGATGAAGAATCTGAGAAGATTCCTTGACCAATAGTGATGAGTAAAGATAACTGGACATGGGTACCAGTCCAGGTTTGGGCCTCTTCTTCTCCACACTGACAGAATGTCAGCCAGCAGCATTTTTAAGATGACTCATTTAGTGCTGGGCAATATAGACACAGAAGATGTCCACCCTGTTGGCCTAGGTGGGCAGTTTGCCTGATACATTGAGGACAAAAACACCCAAATTCACTCTGAGATGGGCAAAATCTTATGGGATGACAGAGATAAAGTTTCATAAGACGATCTAAAATTTTGCTGAGCCTGTAACTTCTGAAGAAATAGGCAGGGTTTTCTGTGGTATGCACATGGCCCTCAAAAGTAGATATGTTGACTTCCTGGCTGATACACATGATAAGAGAGGGAAAGAGAGAGTGGGTGTGGGAGTAATACATGTGACCTAGATCACATAGAAACATACTTCTCCATCTTCTTATTTTGCAATATAAAGCTATAACAAAAATTTGACAAGAACCCACCTCTTGAATCCATGCTAACATCTGGAATATTGTCAGCACTACATCAACACTTGTTAAATATGTATAGGACATTTCGTTAGCCTTGTGCTCCTTGATGAAAAAGAGAGCTGGAGGGAAGCCAAAGTCACTAAAGAAACTTCTTTTAGTCAAAGCATTAATCGATCTAGTTAGCTTTAGGATTGCCTACAACTGACTAGAAGAGTTTTCCCAGCTCTGCTTCAGAACCTGATCTTAGGATCTTCTGCATGTAATGAGCCACCCAGAGTCACCCTCTGGGGGAGATGGGTGGCATATAAATTTAATAAATAAATAAATAAATGCACAGGTGCTACCACTTTGTTAGAACCCCAAAAGTCATCTTTGGCTGAGCAGCTTTAAAAGAAGGCACAGAGAACTTCCCCATGCTGGAGTGACATGTGATTCATCTGACTCAAAGTCTTCTTCACTGATTTCAGAAGCAGAGAGCACAATGGGACTCCTTCTTTTCTTAGATCAAAGTAGAATGCGTATAGTAAAGGTGGAGTCAGGAAAAATGTGTGTGTTCCTTTGGATATTTTTTCCAAGACACTTTATATCAGAATGTACTATTCAACTGTCATTTCACAAGACTGGGGACTTTTCTTTGAGGATGTGCAAAAACCTGGTGGCATTTCTGTAGAGAAACCCTGGGAAATGTCTGTCTGTCTGTCTCTCTCTTTTGACATGCTGGATCCATGTATGCCAACTAAATCCATCCTGTATTCATTTCTTTTGGAGCAAAGGCCTTTCTGATTTCCAAACAGAAGCCAGGGCAGTTGAATGACAAAGCTTACATTTTGGTTAGAGATTTAAAAAAAAAAAAAAAAAAAAGCCAAAGGCCACATTATATCTAAGACAAGAACACTTCTTTAAAAAAAAAAAATCAAGATACAGTCATATAATTTTATTTTTAACACTCATTTATTAAAGTAGAAGGATAGGGATTCTATGTAACTCACCACAGCTATAAAAACACACTTCTGCTTTGTAAGTAAAAACAAGAGCTGGAACTTTGCTTTTTTCCTCTGTGTCTTCATCATGTCCCCGTTTACTTGCCTAAAAGCCAAGAACGTTTTGAAAACTGGGTTAGCTTTAAAAAAAAAATACCTGTCACTCAAACTCTTTAAGCTTGAGGTTTGATAGTTAAAGTCAGATAAGACATCCCCTGGGGTTTCTCTGCCCTTCATTTCTCTGATTATTAAGATTGCTCTCTTTTACCAGCCTTCTTCCCTCTTGTCCATATACAAGCCATGCTGGAACTGGTGGTTCTTAAGACCAGACATCACCGAAGGCAGCACATGATTCTCTCAAACCCAAAGGTTACTTGACATCCGTACTGCCAATAGTGGAAAACAGGTAACTGAGCTCATGCAGCAACAAAGTTCTTATCTTGGAAAATCAATCTTTAGGGAAGAAAAGCCAATCAGTTCCTTCAGAGTGACCACCTGGAAGCACCATCTGGGGAAAAAAAAAATTAAACTTGACCCCTTGCATAAGGTTCAGAAGAAGGCGGAGAAGAAGGAAAAGGAAAACCAGGAGGAGGTGGGATTATAGATTGTGAAACATCTCATAATATAAGTTGTGATAACTCCTTTGAGACTTTAAAGTTGCTCAGATCAGATCATCTGCTATTTGTGTCCCCATGACCAGTGATATAATCCTTTCCCTGAGTCTTATTTAATGATTGACTTTTCTAACTACCTGTCCCTGCGGGCTTGAACCAGCTTTCATCTCCTTTACCGGAGATGTTTGCACTGAGCCCCTCACATCTGAAAATTAAAAATAAAGTAGGGAAACAGAAGATTTAATCTACAGCTCTCTGTCCCCCGTGGACAATCTCTGTCAGGTATATTGTTGTTGCTGTTGTTTTAAACTCAGTCTGTGTTAAAGAAATTTAATTTCACCCATAGTAGGAAAATTCTGGAAACCATTATAACTGAATACAAGACACTGATGGAAATCACTGCAAGATGATGCCAGTGGAAATTTTTAAATTCTTCTCCTTCCGCAGAAAAACTGATGGTAGATCAAGGAGGCAATTTTTATCTTTTCCAAATAAGTATAATATTCACAAAACAAACTGTTATTAGAGAGAGATGTGGAACATAAGATATCAGCTGCGGCTTTTCCTGAAACAGAAGGTTGTAGCAGGATCATTTATACCCTTGTCCCCTCTCAGCTGGTCTACTGCAATTTGCTTTATATGGGGCCTCCATTGAAGAGCACCAGAAACTTCAACTATAATGCACTAATCCACTCTCTTTTAAACATGACACTATTTAGAAGCTTTGCACGGATCCACAAATATTATCTGATTCGTTCCCACTAAGATAGAAATAAATCTAGCCTGGAGGCCTCTCAGTTGGTAGAAAGTTTTCAGATATGAGAGGAAATCAGCAGCAAAAAAAGTGTCAGCTCAGCTTTGCCTGACATACACCTGAGTCCAATCTATACTTTCCAACGCTGGCTTTCATCAGCTAGGGCACCAGCGGATGACAGGTGGTGCTGTTTGATGTATGCGCTGCACACTTGGTGGTCTGGATACAGCCCATTTTACTTCGCGACGAGGCAAGTGGCCCAGAACGTAGACACAGTCGATGCTGTAATTGCTTTCTTTTTGCCTCATGATGCTGGAATGAAGCACTGGATTGTTGGCTTGTTTTTCGTTGTTTTCCATACAAATGGAGCTGGCTGTTTTCTGGCCATCTTGTTACTTTGGCTTTGTGGATTTGGATGAGTGCTGCTATTATTTTTTTGAACACACCAGGAGAAGGCAATGGAGAGGCATCATCATCCCAGACATGTACCTGTGGGCTCACCAGGCCTGCTATTCCAAAAGAGGCCTGTTTAAAAAAAAGATTCCTTGATCCAGAATAACTAAATGGAACACTGGACCATTGCAAAGTGAAGTTTTAGCTTTCAGCATCGTATTTACTGTATTTGTAAGAATGCCTTTGAGCCCTGCAAAGATCCCATTGGGCTGGTAGAGAACATCCTGAAGGCTACTTTACCCACGAATAAACAGATGCTTTGTAACTGGCTATACCTGCTATGGTAGACATTTGTTGACTAAGCCCTAGTAGCAGGTGACTTATGAGTGGGCCCATTACATGCTCTTAAGATTCCAAATATCCCCTTCCCCCCAAATGTTGCCTGGTCCTGACTTAATTTGCCATTGAATGGATATTACTTTTTCCTAACATAGTTCAACATTTTGGTCAGGGCTGTTCCAAGTTTATTTACTGCCTGAGATCAAGGACAAGAGGGCACCCACTTTACATAAATAAGTTGACCAGATGGTTTATTTCCACACCATTCATGGAATCATATCCTTCACTATATCTGAAGGTAGCCAGCTGAATTTGGTGGTCAGAAGGGACTGCATGGCACGTATGTTTTAGCTGCTCAGCTTGAGTGAACTGTTTAATTTCTCCTAATCATAGAACTGAATCCAATACAGATCGAGGGAAAGTTCCAGCTTCGTAAACTTTCTTCAAAAGAGATCTACCTTGGGGATAGTGCATTCCCCTATGTTATACAGCTGAAATAACAGTGCAAATCATTTACACTGTTGTGGAAAATTGTAATAAAAAATGTTATATTCAGTACTGGCTTCTTATATCCAGAAACTTTGAAATAAGCATTAATTTCTTGAATCTAGACTTAGATAGAACTTATCTAACATAGGTAGAACGTACTTGCCTAAATATCTTTGGAAAATTCTCCCATTTTTATCTTTTTGTAGCAGATTCCTTTACCATGTGATATGCCATTTGAAAGGTTCTTTGGAGGAGCTGTGTGCACTCTTGTAAGTACCAAGTAGAAATTACCACAATCTTCTTTGGATTCCTGAAACAGTTATCAATTTAAAGTTAATTTAAGGTGACAATTTTCTCCACCTAAAAGTCATCTCTCTGAAATATATTTTGAGTCCTAATGTTGAAAGATGGCAGAAATTAACCTTTAGAATAGTTAATTTTCAACCTTAAACTGCAATAAATATGAAAAATATTTATTGCAAGCATGAAAACATGAAGAGGGCATCTGGGGCCTATTTGGTGTAATTCCATTGAATGGTAATAATTATATAGAATCTGCTGTCCAATTTCTCTAAATGACCAGAGAAATAAATGGATAAAGGACTATTTTGATTAAAAAAAGGACAAATTAATTTTTTTTTCTACAACAACCCACCATAGCCACTTCCTAAACCCAATGAGTAAGTTTAGCTCTTTCTAAGCTTAGAAGTTAGATGTTTGCAAAAGATCTACCAAGTGTAGACCCCTAACTCCATCTTCTCCAACTTCTTATGCTGTGTGGGCGTGCTGAACTGTAATGATTCCTCTGCCAGCTGAAGAAGGTTATGATATTTTTCTCTAGTTTTTCTGTAACTTTTCTAAGCTGCATTTGGACTTTAGCTACACTGCAGTTTATACTGAAATGAAGTCAGAATTGGAGAGTAGGCCATTCTTTCTAGCATTGAATGTTGAGGCATCTACGCTCTGATTTAGCCAGCTAACTTTCTCAGAGATGTTCCTCTCCACCACAATTTGCAAGTGGAAGTTGCCGAATGTGAAATGTGAAGAGAATTTTCTCAGGGGAAATATACAGGCTATCTGTAGGGAAGTTTTAATGAGGCTGATGTGATATCTCAGAAGCTTTCTGCATTGCTACTGTCTTCCTAATGCACTCCAGTTTTGAGGCTAGGAGTGAGAGAAATCCCGGTTGTTTATCTCATGGGTTCCGCAAAAATGACATGGTATAATTGATTATTGATAGAACTAATTTTGTGACATCTTAAAAACTAATGAATGATTATGGCATAAGCTTTCATGGGCCATCATCTGCTCTAATAAATATAGATTTGACTCATGATATATTTTTATTTTAATTTTTAAATACAAGCTCTGCCCACTGGAAAGATGATATAACTGTCATTCTTATTATATTATTACTGGTAGATCTCACTTGTATACATAGATGCCAGAATGAACACTGGGGACTTCTTAGACAATGATACCCTAAACAGCCAGGACAGTTCAAGACAGCAATAACCAAGCTCAAATCAATTTCTAGGATGGCATAACTGGAATTATTGCTGTCTGTCCACCTCCCCCACCTTCTTCTTCTTTTTTTAAGCAATTATTGCTGCTTGAGTACGGAACCTACTAAGTACTGAAAATATACAGTGCTTTTTATAACAGATGGTAATGATCCTCCCTACCCATCAGTAAAACTGTAGAGCTTAGTAGAGGATTTTGAATCAGAAACGGGAGATTTAGACTTCACTGTTTCCAAACTGGCCCATTCTTGTTGAGCTTCATGCTAAATCAATAAATATTTGAAATAAGTAAAATCCAAATTAAATGCAAGATATATAGGGAAGACAGCCTCTACCCAAATGTGCACATATTTGTTCTAAATAGGAAATGGATCAGTTGCTAGAATTCTTGTAACTCCATCCCTTTCAACTCTGTAAATCTTGCTAAAGAAAACTCTCTGAGAACCCTGCTTGGAAAAGAATCACTTTTAGTTTTAGGCAGATGCCAAAAAGTCTGAAAGAGACTCCCTCATCTTTCCTACGTGGAGTATTTGACTACTGTCAGCATGTGGCATAGAACTCATAAATGAATATTCAGGTATGGCATGGACCGCTTTCCCAAACCTGGTGTCCTCCAGATATGTCTCACTGATATTCTGATAAGTTCCTAGAAACTGTGACAAATAGCTGTGTTACCAGACATGTTGGAAGATCTTAACAAGTTGAGAAGACTGCCCTGCCCTGGCCTATGCTGATCAGCACAGATAAAGCTCACCTTGAGTTTATTTATTTATTTGTTAATTTGTACAATCATTTATACACCCCCAGTGATTTTTGGTTCTACAGAGTTGGTATTTGGCATGGACTGGTAAAGTACTTCAGTCTTGTTCAGGCTGATAGTCAGGCCAAAGAGTGTAGCAGCATCTGAGAATTTGTTTAGCATCAAACTGTAGATCACTGTCTTTGTGCGCCAGAAGTGCACAGTCATCAGAAAAGAGGGTTTCTTGAATGACTGTATGGAGGCACTTTGTCTATGCATTCAAGTAGCAAAGGTCAAAGAGAGAATCATCCAACTGGTACCTGATGTACACTCCCTCGTTCAGACCCTGGACAGCACATGACAACATACAAGCAAAGAACAGATTGAACAGGATTGGGGCTAGCATACAACCCTGCTTCACTCCATTGGAAATGGCAAATGCAGCTGATGTACTGTAAAGGACCTGTCCTGTCATTCTGTCATGGAGTAGCTGAATCAACTTCATGAATTTCCTCGGGCATCTATAATGTCTCAGGATGGTCCAGAGAGCCTCCCTGTTTACAGTTTCAGATGCCTTTGTCAGGTCAATGAAGACAGAGTAAAGAGGTTTGTTCTGTTTGATGCACTTTTCCTGGACATGCCTCATGGCAAATATCATGTCTGCTGTATTCTGTTCTGGCTGAAAGCCACATTGCTTTGCAGGATCAACAAAGGCTTTGGGTGGCTGTGTACTAGAATGCTCAATCAACACAAAGTCTGTATCTCCACAAAGCTGAAAGTCTACAGAATTGTGATTATTCCTTCTCTCCTATATGGATGTGAGTCCTGGAGTCTGTACCGACATCAGATCAAACAATGGAGAAATTTCACATGCATGCTCTCTGCTCCATCCTTGGCATTTGTTGGCAAGACCATGTCCCTAACCTGGAGGTCTTAGATCATGCAAAGTCCACCAGCATTGAGTCCCTGATTATCAGAGCCAGATGCAATGGGTGGGACACATGATCAGAATAGACTGCCGTATGCCTCACCAGCTGCTCTACAGTGTCCTGGAGACTGGGAAGAGACTTCGAGGTCATCCACGCAAGCACTATAAGGATGCTGTGAAGAAAACCTTACACCAATGTGACATCTAGCCAAGGGAAATAGAAGCTGCAGCTGCTGACAGACCCCACTGGCGAGCCCTGTGCTATGAAGCCTCCACTGGCTTTGAAGACAGGCACCACCAAAAACCATAAGTGGTGTCACAGAATAACACCCACAGTTTTTTAACAATGGACTTCCGGTGCCCCCATTGTGCTAGACTCTGAGCTTCCAGACAGGGACTGCAGTCCGTGTCCACATATGAACTGCACAAAAGTGTGTCTTCTTCAAACCTGAAGGATTATACATACACACACACACACACACACACACACAGAGCAAGGTAGCTTACAATCATAAAAGCATTATAATAGATAACTAATGAAAAGTATCCTAAATTAAAAGCCAAAATTGTTCTCTGTGTAATTGAGATTCTCCTTATCAAAGACCATGTAGAAAAGCAGAATTTTACTGTTCTGCTAAAGGTTAACAGGGTGGAGGAAGCTGTTTAAGAGTAAGTAGGCTGTTAGTGAGAAGATAATCCACTGGGTCTGCCTTTCTGATCTTTCAGGGGGTGGACGTCTGCAGCATATTCATGATATCTCACCCCAGATTAACGGATAACCTCTCCCAGTGGTTTCATGTAGAGAGAATAGGGGAAAAAACACACTCTGGGGTATTCCATATTGAAATGACAAGTTCTCAACCTCTCCTCCCACCAAAAACAATTGAAATTGCTTACTCAGGATGGAGTGGAACTACTGTAAATGGGGTCTGGGATTTCCAGCCCTCACAGGGGACCAAAAGGTTGGCATGGAATACCATGGTTGATGGTACTGAGTGCCACTATCTAACAAGAACAGGAGGAGTATACAACCTATGGCCAAGTCCAACTGCAGTCATCCATAAGAATGACCAGTGTGGTTTCTGCCCCATGTCTAGGCCTGAACCCTGATTGGAAGGAGTCCAGAACCTCTACTGTGGTTCTCCCATCACCTTCTACACAACTTTCCCTAATAAGAGATAGCTGGAGACAGGATGGTAATTAGCTAATATGGCCAAGTTAAGTGATGTTTTCTTGATTAAAGGGCACACCACCACTTCTTTGAAGTCTTACAGCATCACCCACTCTCTTGAGAAAGCATTCACTACCTCCTGCCACCATCCCATTGCTCACTTTCTGGTCATACTTACCAGCCAGGTATGTCCAAGATTTAAAACACAGGTGGTGGAGCTCCTCCCATTCATTACCATGGAGACCTCAGCATAAATCTTTACACATAGAGTGATGGTTCTTCCATAAGAGGGCAGTCCTCAAGAGAATGGGTCCTAGAGTTGACTGGGACGGATTGCATTTCTCCTAAGTTTGCAGGAAGAACAGCTGGGTGAACGTGGAAAGCCATATTGGCATTAGCCTTTAAAAAATCACTTTGTAATTGATTAGCTGTTGAAACATGTTGATGAGTGAATTTTAATGCGTTTACATTCTGAACTCAAACAATGTCAAATGAATCAAACTCAAATATCCGTGTCATTAAGAATGAAAGAAATGAGCCTTGATGGAGCTGCAGTTTGTATAAATATTTAGACTGAGTTATAACAGGTCTATTTATTAATGGGAATTAATTTCAATAGTCATCCCTCTTCATAACCACAGAACATTTTCCTAAGGCCTAATTTGTATGTGCCATTGCGTGTGTGAAAGAATTCAGGTTTTGTCCAGCTTTGCAATAGAAACCTAAGTGCTCTGGAAGCATTTGTCTGCTGGATTGGGGGCATGTGAGTAGACCTGAATGATTGTGTTGGTTAACAGCTTCTGCCAAGCTGCTTAGAGTATCCATTTCGAGCTGCTAAGCTTGTGTGAATACTGAAGGAAAAATGTTGCAGGCAAAGCCATAGACCTAACCTCTCTTCCTTATGAACAAGTGAAGCATAGAGTTGTAACAATTATTTTCTAACCCCAAATGTGACTTGATCACACCTCTAAATGTCCATCCCAACCACAAAGGAGTTTTTTGTCTCTCTCCTTCTTTTCCCACTATCAAATGTTATTGTACGTTATTTGAGCCAATAAGATTTGTTTTAAGGGAGACCCATCATTCAGAGAGCAGGAATGTGTGCCTTGTCCAAGGCTTGAGGTCTGAACTCCAACATCTTCAAATAGGGAAGGAAAACACTAGCCTGCAAATCTGAAAATCATCAGATAGTATTATTGGGACTGGCTACACAGACCAGTAGTTTCTGGGCTATGTTTTGCAATAGCTTGTCATTTTAGATTTCCTACAATTACCTAGATGGGTAGTGAAATATTTGCAAGAAAAGAACCAAGCTCAGAGAACCCCAAGGACTCCACATTTCCTACAATATAGGTAACCTGTTATCCTCCATTTGTTTGGGACTATAACTCTAAACATCTCTAAGTATTGGCCTCATTAGGACTTGAAGGAGTTGTAGACTAAAATATTTGGAGAGTCACAATAGCTTCTTTCTTTAATTTAAGTCTCCACTTCAAAATAAAATTGGGCAACTTATCACCAGAGAAGGAGAAGAATATCACATTTCATACAGGAGGTTCTCTTCAGAACTCTTTTCTCCTTTGAAAGCAATTTCAAGAACAAATTATTTCTCCTTCTCCTTCTCCTTCTCCTTCTCCTTCTCCTTCTCCTTCTCCTTCTCCTTCTCCTTCTCCTTCTCCTTCTCCTTCTCCTTCTCCTTCTCCTTCTCCTTCTCCTTCTCCTTCTCCTTCTCCTTCCCTTCTCCTTCTCCTTCTCCTTCTTTCTCCTTCTCCTTCTCCTTCTCCTTCTCCTTCTCCTTCTCCTTCTCCTTCTCCTGAATGAGAAGTTACAGGGAAAAAACAAACTCAAACCATGAGAATTTCTATTTCAGAGGAAAACAATAGCCTAGCTTAAATCTGAATGGAACTGAATGGAATAAGAGCTCTCTTACCAGGCTAGAAGGTTCATAATAAATGGCCTCATCATGTCACAATCATAGTTATATGGTACCTTGGAAGTCATCTAGTCCAACCTCCTGTCCAGTGCAGGATTCACTAGAACTTCTGAAAGATGACCCCCCAGCCTCAGTCAGAAGATGTCTATTGAAGGAGAATTCTACTCATTTCCAAAGTTCAGCTATAATTGCTCCTTTGCATGGATCAAATGTCCAAGTCTCATTGGGGTCCTTCCTTTATACTGACCCAAGCCTTTAAGAAGATCATGCACAATGTTGGGCAGAGCTCAACCTTCAGTCAGGTAACATGTCCCATCTCTCCTTTCCTAATCATTCCAGAAGTTGCTTTTTCAGTGAGAAATAAGACTATTCTTTCGCAAGTTGGACGAGCTATATCCCCAATGTGCTCCTTCTTGCTGTCAGCCAGAAGGTTTGGAGACAGGAACATTCTGCATTTTTGCCTGGACTCCAAGCTGGAATTAGCTTGTTCACTGAGGCACAGGTGGAACTTCTTCTTCCCTTGATATGGTCATTAAAAATCCTCTATCTGCTTCAATACTTTCTCCCTGAGGCCCCTATCACCACTCTCTTCTCCAGTGATTAGAAGACAGGCAATTGGCCTTCTGAACCTATTACAGCCCTTTTTCTAATGATCTGATAATGACTGGAAGCCTAAGTCAAGCAGCCTGACAGATAATGATGTCAATTATGCAAAACAGAAATGATGGCTTCGACCCGAAGAGACTCCATCTGAGACTGGGGGGAAGAAATAGAAAAGAGGGGGAGAGAGAAAGGGAGGCGTATTTATTTATAGTTTCTTTTATTAACTCCATCATCTTTGAGAACACTGGCAGAGGATAATAAAGAGGGAGAGAGGGAAATGAGAAGTTTGCATCGATGCGACAAAACCCTAAATGGAGAAAATCCACCAACAAGACACCTATAAAAACATTTTTTAAAAAAGAGTGGGGAGTGATAAAAGAAGATGAGCTGAGAAGGTTTTAAAACATGGATTTAATTAGCTTAGCCTTTTTCTCCCTAAAAGTGGACATTTTTCATTCGGGCAAAGGGTCGTTCTTTGTGTTAGCTGGGGGTAATTTAATGTGCTGATTTGTTTCGGTATTTTAGAGATAGAATGATAAAAACATGAATGCTTTTAAATCATGGCTCTTTCCTTGCAGAGTCAATGTACTATGCTGAACATTGGTCTTGTCTCATTTTAGACATGGAAGTTTTTACTTGGATAAAAATATATAAACTGTATCCAAGGGTGCTCACAGGTAAAGGAGTAGCCCCAAATTTGTTGGCCATCTATGCAACAAATTATTTCTTGCTTACATTTGAGATACTGCCTCCTTGCATTCTTTTTTTCAATGCCTGCCCTCTTTTTCTTTCAGAAATAGGAAAAATGGTAGCTCTGTAAAGAGAAAACAAGGTTGTCCTTAACTGGACACTGTTACCCATTTTTGAGTGCCAAATCTAAATTATTGAATGTTACGGAACAGTGACATTCATAAGGATTGTTGTTGTTTAGTCGTTAAGTCGTGTCCGACTCTTCGTGACCCCATGAACCATATTGCGCCAGGCCTTCCTGTCCTTCACTGCCTCCCTGAGTTTGCTCAGTTTCATGCTCATTGCTTCAGTGATGCTATCTAACCATCTCATCCTCTGCCGTCCTCTTCTCCTTTTGCCTTCAATCTTTCCCAGCATCAGGGTCTTCTCCAAAGAGATCTCTCTTCGCATTAGGTGGCCAAAATATCTGAGCTTGAGCTTCATTATCGATCCTTCCAATGAGCAATCAGGGTTGATTTCCTTTAAGATTGACTGGTTTGACCTCCTAGCAGTCCAGGGAACTCTTAAGAGTCTTCTCCAGCACCACAGTTCAAAGGCATCAATTCTTCGGCGCTCGGCCTTTTTTATGGTCCAGCTCTCACAGCCATACATTACTACTGGAAAAACCATAGCTTTGACTATGCGGATCTTTGTCGGCAAGGTGACGTCTCTGCTTTTTAATATGCTATCTAGGCTTGCCATAGCTTTCCTCCCAAGGAGCAAGCGTCTTTTAATTTCATGGCTGCAGTCTCCGTCTGCGGTGATCTTGGAGCCCAAATAAATGAAGTCTGTTACTGCTTCCATTTCTACCCCTTCTATTTGCCAGGAATTGATGGGTCCAGATGCCATGATCTTAGTTTTTTTAATGTTGAGTTTCAAGCCAGCTTTTGCACTCTCCTCTTTCACCCTCATCAAGAGGCTCTTTAGTTCTTCTTCACTTTCTGCCATTAGGGTGGTATCGTCCGCATATCTGAGGTTGTTGATGATTCTCCCTGCAATCTTAATTCCGGCTTGTGATTCTTCCAGCCTGGCATTTCTCATGATGTACTCTGCATATAGGTTAAATAAGCAGGGTGACAGTATACAGCCTTGTCGTACACCTTTCCCTATTTTGAACCAATCGGTTGTTCCATGACCGGTTCTAACTGTTGCTTCTTGGCCCGCATACAGATTTCTCAGGAGACAGGTAAGGTGGTCTGGTATTCCCATCTCTTTAAGAATTTGCCACAGTTTGTTGTGATTCACACAATCAAAGGCTTTTGCATAGTCAATGAAGCAGAAGTAGATATTTTTCTGGAACTCTCGTGCTTTCTCCATGATCCAGCGAATGTTGGCGATTTGATCTCTAGTTCCTCTGCCTCTTCGAAACCCAGCTTGTACATCCGGTAGTTCTCGGTTCATATATTGCTGAAGCCTAGCTTGTAGGATTTTGAGCATAACCTTGCTAGCATGTGAAATGAGTGCAATTGTGCGATAGTTTGAGCATTCTTTGGCGTTGCCCTTCTTTGGAATTGGAACGTAAACTGACCTTTTCCAATCCCGTGGCCACTGTTGCGTTTTCCAAACTTGCTGGCATATTGAGTGCAGCACTTTAACACCATCATCTTTTAGTATTTTAAATAACTCAGCTGGAATCCTGTCATCTCCACTAGCTTTGTTGTTAGCAATGCTTCCTAAGGCCCACTTGACTTCACTCTCTAGGATGTCTGGCTCAAGGTCAGTGATCACACCAGCGTGGACATCAGGGACATTAAGATCTTTCTTGTATAGTTCTTCTGTGTATTCTTGCCACCTCTTCTTAATCTCTTCTGCTTCTGTTAGGTCCCTGCCTTTTTTGTCCTTTATCATGCCCATCTTTGCACTAAACGTTCCTTTCATATCTCCAATTTTCTTGAAGAGATCTCTAGTCTTCCCCATTCTATTGTTTTCCTCAATTTCTTTGCATTGTTCATTTAAGAAGGCCTTCTTATCTCTCCTGGCTATTCTCTGGAAATCTGCATTCAGTTGCTTATATCTTTCCCTTTCACCCTTGCTTTTCGCATTCCTTCTTTCCACAGCTATTTGTAAAGCCTCATCAGACAGCCATTTTGCTTTCTTGCATTTCTTTTTCTTTGGGATGGTTTTAGTTGCTGCCTCCTGTACAATGTTACGGACCTCCGTCCATAGTTCTTCAGGCACTCTGTCTACCAAATCTAATCCTCTAAATCTATTCATCACCTTCACTGTGTACTCACAAGGAATATGATCTAAGTCATACCTGAGTGGTCTAGTGGTTTTCCCTACATTCTTCAATTTAAGCCTAAATTTTGCAGTAAGAAGCTCATGATCTGAGCCACAGTCAGCTCCTGGTCTTGTTTTTGCTGTCTGTATAGAGCTTCTCCATCTTTGGCTGCAAAGTATATAATCAATCTGGTTTCGGTATTGACCATCTGGTGATGTCCATGTGTAGAGTCGTCTCTTGTGTTGTTGGAAAAGAGTGTTTGCTATGACTAGCTTGTTCTCTTGACAGAACTCTATTAGCCTTTGCCCTGCTTCATTTTGTACTCCAAGGCCAAATTTGCCTGTTATTCCGATTACTCCTTGACTTCCTACTTTAGCATTCCAATCCCCTATGATGAAAAGGACATCTTTTTTGGTGCTAGTTCTAGAAGGTGTTGTAGGTCTTCATAGAAGCGGTCAACTTCAGCTTCTTCAGCATCAGTGGTTGGGGCATAGACTTGGATGACTGTGATATTGAATGGTTTGCCTTGGATACGCACTGAGATCATTCTGTCGTTTTTGAGGTTGTACCCCATTACTGCCTTTCCCACTCTCTTATTGACTATGAGTGCAACTCCATTTCTTCTACGGGTTTCTTGCCCACAGTAGTAGATATAATGGTCACCCGAATTAAATTCACCCATTCCCGTCCATTTCAGTTCGCTGATTCCCAAGATGTCGACGTTCAATCTTGTCATCTCATGTTTGACCACATCCAGCTTGCCTTGGTTCATAGATCTTACATTCCAGGTACCTAGACAATATTGTTCTTTACAGCATCGGACCTTCTTTTCGCTTCCAGATACATCCACAGCTGAACGTCCTTTCGGCTTTGGCCCAGCCGCTTCACTCTTTCTGGAGCTACTTGGAATTGCCCTCCGCTCTTCCCCAGTAGCATATTGGACACCTTCCGACCTGAGGGGCTCATCTTCCGGCGTCATATCTTTTAGCCTTCTAACATTGTCCATGGGGTTTTCTTGGCAAGGACACTGGAGTGGGTTGCCATTTCCTTCTCCAGTGGACCACATTTTGTCAGAACTCTCTGTCATGACCTGTCCGCCTTGGGTGGCCCTGCACGGTATAGCTCATAGCTTCACTGAGTTACGCAAGCCCCTTCGCCACGACAAGGCAGTGATCCATGAAGGGGTCATAAGGATAGGGACCAAAAAAAGTTAAGGCGACAGTCGTGACTGTGGGATCAATGCCCCACCCCTTTTTCATATGCATCATATATGTTGCACTAATGTAAAAAAGGGGTGGGGTTTCAATCATGTGTGGTTGCCATCAGCACCTTGACTTTCTGAGCCTCCTTGTGGAACATTTCTACTGGGGAAAATGTAGTGTTGCTAAGTAATTATGGAGTCTACCACTTGCTTGCAAAGGGTGAGAGTTCTGCTAAGATCTTACTGCACATTCCTATTTTCTGAAGTCCAGCAGAATGCTAGAGGCTGGTCTTACCTTTCTTCCTAGTTCAGAAATGGTCTTGTCATGTTGATTTTTTCTACAGTGGGGAAAGCCAGGGGATATTCCTGCTATATCCTGAGTGTTGAAGACACTCAACACACGGTTAGCAAGGTATTCTACTCTTCTGAGTCTCAAGAAAGGTTAGTATCTCTGACAATGGAGAGGTTGCATCCCATTTAAGGTGTCAGCCACACTGAATTTTGCTTTTAAAGCTTCAGTGGAGCATCTGTCTGATGTTCATGGGATTGTTAGTCATCACAATACTTAATTTGAGTTACAGAGGGGAGTTGATGATTTTACTACTATTGATTAGTTGTGTGTATTTGGTGGCTATTTTGTTTTTGATGCTGTAAAATACCAGGAGGCTTTTTGAAGTATGATATGCATGTATGTATAAATAAATATAGGTAGTCCTCACTTAGTGACCACAGTTGGGACCAGCTACTCAGTCATTAAGTGAAGTGGTCACTAAGTGAAATTGTGACTGTCCTTATGACCTTACTTCAGCTTTCCTTTGCTTTACAGAACTGCAAAGGTCGTAAATGCAAGAATTATTCACAAAGTTACTTTTTCATCACTGTCGTAACTGTGAACGGTCACTAAATGAGGCAGTCGCTAGATGAGGACTACCTGTACATAAATAAATATCTTTCCCCACTCAGGTACCCTTCACAGGTGCTGTTGTTATTCAGAAGAAAGTGTGTCTCTCATCCTAGAGTGCAGAACATGGAATAATGGTCTTAATTTACAGTATATGAAGGTAGGCTTTGGTTGAATGTTAGAAGAAACCTTCTGTTGATAAGGGCACATTGACAGTATGATCCTAGTAACATGGTGGCCTTATATTTATTAGATGTGTTCAGACAAGAGTCTGGATACTTCCAAATTTTGATTTTTGAAATGAGCAATGGGTTAGGCTAGACCTTAAATGGCCTCTTACAACTCTGTGATTCTATGACTATGTTATGACTGTAATCCTTACCTGAATGAGCAATTCATTGAAGATTCCAAGTTGGGTGATTCTGGATGGGGCTGAGTTAGGTAGGTGATAGAAGTCCAAAACAATGCATCTTGAGCCCATACCAAATTCAGCTGAGGGCTTAGGTTTACCCATCCCTAACTTAAAGGTTCTTCTTATCATTTTATAGCTTCAGTCATTGATAGTAGACACCCACTCCCCACCCCACTCAAAAAGAGTGGACATTTCATCTGGGGCTTTACAGGATATGAAACCCAAAGAACGTAGTAAAAACAGAACACAAGCGGTATATAATGCACCCGATTTCCACATCATGTTTGGTTGTGGTAAGAATTGAGATTGTGGGAAGATACCTTCTGTCTTCTGGTTCAAAACTACGGTGGATGTTATTTTTTCAGAGGAGCATGCATGATATCATAGAATTGTGTAGTTCAGCAGTAATACATGTCAACAAGATGGTTTGCCCTACAAAGGTGACATAGTCTATTTTCTTCAGGTGGGATTTATCTGTCTCAACTGGCTGCCTTGGTTTGACAATAAGAACATCTGTACATGCACTGGAGGTGTGCAGAGCTCTTTTTGTTGACCAGATTGACATGGTGCAGCTGTTTTAGTCTGACACTGTAGTGGAGTGCTTCTCTGTCTTAATGAGATACTTCTAGAGAGTGTTTCAAAGATATGTCCTTGCAAAGTTGTGCACAACCTCATCATATTGTCCTTCTTTCTATTATCTGGTGAACTTAAGAAATCCTCCGTGATATTAATAGCCAGGAGTATGCTTTACCAGCAGTTAGAGCAGCTGATCTGAGTCAGCTTTACCAGGAACTGGTCTCTTGATGCTACATTAAAAGTGTTGTCATAAAACCTTTGGATAGTCATGCAGAAAGTTGACAAGGATAGCTGTTTAAATGCGGAACCATAAAAAATAGAAATGGAAACAAATAGGAATTGTGAAACTACCAAACTGATTTTATGTGCCTAAAAGGATTGCTTCCTGCAATATTAATTACTGTTCCTCCAAAGAAAGCTTGGTGATTTTTTTTTTCACTTCCACTGAGACCCTCCTGCCCCAAATATAAGATTTCCATTAGATTTCCTTCCTTTAGCTACTTTCCTTTCTCTTCCTAAGATCATTCTACCTTCTGGCTCTGCAATTCTAAACTTTAAATCCAAAGTAAACGTGTACTGACCCATTGGTCAAAGGGACATGGCAAATGCCTATTTATTTATTAAACATATTTGTAGGTGGTCACAATCAGAATTGACTCTCAGCGGCCCACCTAAAAAAACATCGGCTCCATACAAAAGTAGGAATACTACAACATTACAAAACACAGAAAAAACAAATAAAGCAAAGATGACAACAGGTCAAATTAGGGGAAAGCGTTCTGAAAAAGTTCAGTCTTCAGAAGCCTACCGAACACTAGCAAAGAGGGAGCCAATATGTAGCTCAGGGCTGAATTGTTGAGTTGTTGGTATTTTCTGAACTTGGTTGTTAACCTGCAGATGTTTGATTACCAGGCTAGGTAACATCATCAGTGTGAGCGAGAGTGGGGTTTCCTGCCTGTCTGTACATAGTAGCTTGCCCTGGCCATCTTGGTGGGTGTGTGGCTTCCTCCTGGATGGTTCCCAGATTAGGGTACCATTTCTTTGCTGATTGGTTATTGGTAAGAAAACAGCCAAGCTCAGAGAGCACCAAGACATCCAGCAAGAGGGAACCAGCCTCATTTCCACAGAGAGGCTATTCCACAAATTTGGCACTGTGTCAGCCCCACTAGGTAGACCAGATCAAGAAATCAGCTTCACAGGAAGGCTAAAGTTGCTTTTATTGGGATTCCCCATAATAAGAGAATCTTGCAAGTCCGATTGTGCTGTAGCTCCTCCTCCTCCTCTTTATAATCCAGGGAATTAGGGAGGTGTCTGCTTAAGTCATTTCTGTTGTGGACTTAAAATAGGTTTTACCCCTCATCACCCTGGCAATGGAGCTTGCATATCTCCGTCAAGGTCTTCTTCTTTGCTATCTATACAGTGCAATAGAAAAGCAGCACCTCCTTGCCTCTGTGCCTGCCTTGCCTGAACCTCCTGAAGTGTGGGATCTGGAGCAGTTTTTCCCTGCTAGATCTAATAAGTTGAGCTGAAGTTGGCTGGCAAAGACAGTCCTAAAGGTATCCAGATTCCAAGCCATGAAGAGTTTCATTGGTCAAAAAGAACACCTTCAGTTGGACCAAGAAGCCAACTGGCAACCAATGCAGGGTCTGTAAAACTGGTGTTATGTGCTCCCAACATCAGAAGCCCAAAAGGATGAGAGCTGCTGCATTTGAAATAACTGCCATTTCTGAATATTCTTTAAGGGCAGCCCCAAGTAGAGTGCATTGCAGTAGTCTAGATGGTTGGTGAGAAAGATGTGAGTTACTGTTGCCAAGTCATCTTGCTCCAGGTAAGCTACAACTGGCACACCATATTGACAGCTTAGAGAAGAAATGTGCAACTTCTTGGTGGGGGGGGGGGTTGGTAACAACTCACCATATGTTCTAACATTTTCCCCTTCTGTTACGTTAACATTTCAGTCGGGTGGAAACTTTGGAAGGTGTTTAGGACTGAATCCAAATCTTTCAAGGGCCATGCATAGCCCCAAGCCCCCAGACTGTATACTTTGGTGCCATATCAGGTTTGTGGCTTATACATGATGCTTCTCTGAGGAGTAAATGAGTCATAATGAAAGCTTGGTCTTATATACATGTTACAGGATATTTTGCCTGACTAGTAATTTCTAGTCACATCAATCCTCCTTAGCTTTTCAAAATCAGCCTCGGTTGGCTATCTACTGCTCCATAAGAGGACTGGTGTGACTAGAAATCACTACTTGGATGGATGGAAGACCACAGGCAACTTCAAGGTTGTAGACCAGAAGGGAGGGAGGGAGGAAGAGAGGGAGGGAGGGAGGGGAGAAAGAGGAGGAAAGGCATTGGCAAAAACTTTTGTATTGTTGCCAAGAAAACAGTATGGACATACAGTATTATCAGAAGTTGAGCTCAACTCAAAGGAGATTTTATCTTCTAAAGCCCGCAAGGTATCAGTGACAAGATCAACACAGCTGAAATTCTCTTTTTTCCAACTACTAGACCCCTAATCCCTTTTTGCTTCATATTGCCATAGCAACCCTCTAGTCCCATAGTTGCATTCTTTCAGGAGAATGATGAGGAAAAGCTGCACCTGTTAGATTTCTGCTAATAAGGCAGCATTTTAAAACACGAATACCTTGGAATGATCTAACCATATCCACAGACTTCATTATGATTTCTCTGAGGTTCACTAATTTTGCTGGATGTTTGTGAGGATAGAAAAGGCAGCCTTCTATATAGGTTGGTGTGAAGACCTTGAAGGGTAAGGGAGAAATAATGATATTATTATTACTATTATTATTCCAGAAGACATTTTATTTTTCATTTTCTGCTGTGATAAAATATGTTGTTTTATGTTGTTGACTTATAAATGTAGCTTGTTTGTTTAATTGTATGCTCAGAGAAATGTTCTAAAGTGTGTGGCTATTCTCATTTTCTGAATCTGAAACCATTAGAATAGGTTACTTTTAGAAAAGTGATTCATTCATCACAAATAACTCTTAGGAGCCAAGCATATTTCTTCAAATGATTTAAATATAAATGGCTTATAAAGTAGAAAGCTAACCGTTGATTAATGGTCACTGAAAGACATTCGTGTGTGACACACACATCTCTGGGGGGGTCCAAAAAGTCAAGATGATGGCCATCACCATGTACAACACACATTTCAGAGTTATTTCTATCTCTTCTTCAAGGTTTGAAATGTGGCCTATTGTGGCTGATGATGGTTACACAAGGGTTTCTTCTAGTTTATGGTCTTTTCCATTTATTGTTTTAAGTATCAACTCTGTCAAAGTTTGTAGCAGGTCAATACACTCTGCTAAAAAGGATTTCATCATGGATATGGTGAATATCCATATTCACCCATATTCATCCATATATTCACCCATGAATGAGCTAGACTATTTAAATTCTGTTGTTGCCTGCTAAAAATGTCTGTTAATGTTAGCAGACCTAATCTTCATGATTCATTAGTGTTTCCAGTTGTAAAACCTGGAGTCATTTATATCTTCAGTCTCCTCACCTCCCCGTACTGACCAATTCTTCTCTGTGGGAGTATAATTTGTTGACATGTAGATTTGTTGATCCAGAAGGGCAAATTCTTCAGCTAGGTCTACTCCAGTTTCCACCGGCTCTGTTGTAAACATACAATGAGGCCCTAAAGACCAGTCATGAATTGGCTCTACTATAGGACTGTCATTTGGGGTAGTTAAGTCATTGTCTAACGCAGGGTTAAGAGAGGGCCTTGTTGGGGGAAAAAAGTCTGTGGTCTTAGCTTAACTGCCTCCATCTTTACAACCTTCTGCCGTTCCAGTCTCTGGCTCTAATCCTAGTCGCCAATAGCCACCTCTTGTAAATACTGTTTTAACTTTTAGCAGATAGTAATAATAGTCCTCCTTCCTATTTTCTCAATCATTCTTCCATCCTCCTGTAGTGAATATTCTCAACTTTACTAATTATTTATCTGTGTTATCGTTGGGAGAGCTAAAATAAGGTTTATGGGATAGGGCGTTTTAAAGTCCACTTTTAGTTTACATTCTTTGTTATCAGCATACCACACTTCTACAAAAACTTGGCTTGTCTCAGTGAAGCCACAACTGATATTAACACTATAGACTTCATTTAAGCTCCTTCCCAATGTTTATAAAATAAAATTAAATTTTATCAGGTGGTGCTCACATACATGCAGGCTTCTGCGTCGCCATCTCACCAGTGCAACACACATAAAAAAAAATCATGCTTGATTGCTTGATCACTTAGTTGATCACTTAATTGATGACTTAGTTGGGTCCACCATCTTGACTTTTTTGACTTTTCTCTACAGGTGCCCCTGGTGAGTGAGCAGGAATTTAACCCATATGCCACCGCTAGCCATGTACCCAGGTAATGGAGCATAACATAGCTTAGCTATTCCTTTTTTTAAAAGCAGTTGCTATTTTTACACACAATTGCAACCTTAAATCCAATAGGGTTCTCCTCTTGTGAGTGTGTGTGTGTGTGTTCATGTCACTAGGACTCCCTTCTTCCACATAACACACATATATGCACAAGCTTTCAGGTTCACAAGCTGACCCTGTGTTCTAGCCACACAATTGCCAGCCCTGGTTATAAATGTCACAAAAGAAGAGGCCATTAAAACAATCCTGAAGAGCAAAGAAGTTTCATTTTAGTGTAATCGAAACTGCTTCAGATACTTCTCTGCTCCAGAGGAGCAACAGGGCCCAGGCAGAAGCAATGCCATGGGGTATGAGCCCAAGCCCGTTTATATCTGGCACGCCAACATTTTAATTTTCTTGGCAGGCAGTTACCAACTTGTCTGAATGGCAGGAGAATTCCACTGTTGATCTAGGGAGGCAAAGTGATATACTGCAGAAGGAGTTATTAAAGAATATCAGGGAAATGTTGCAGCAAGAGCTTGGTGTGGGGAAGGTGCCCTACATTTAATCTATGGAAAAATGAAAGAATACAGGTAGTCTTCAACTTACAACTACAATTGGGATTAGAACTTCTGTCACTAAGTGATGTGATCATTAAGTGAGTTGTGCCTGATTTTATGGCCTTTTTTGCTGCAGTTGTTAAGTGAATCACTGTGGTCGTTAAGTGAATCACACAGTTGTTAAGCAAATCCAACTTCCCCCATTGATTTTGCTTATCGGAAGTCCCCTGGGAAGGTCACAAAGGGTGATTATGTGACCCTGGGATGCTACAACTATTGTAAATGCATGCCAGTTGCCAAGTGCCCGAATTTTGATTACATGACCTTAGGGATGCTGCGACAGTCATAAGTGTGAGCACCAGTTGTAAGTCACTTTTTTCAGCACTGTCATAACTTCAAATGGTCATTAAATGAATGGTTGTAAGTTGAGGACTACCTGTAGCGCTTTTTTCATGGAACTCACCCCTAAATTCAGGACTGGTACTTTTCCTTATTTCCTGCTAACCCTTGAAGTCACTCAGAGCTATAAAAAAGGAAAGTCTTCAAGTCAAGATGAACTCCTAAACAAAATGAACGTGTTTTCTTGGAGACAATGAAGAAGTGATTTCCCCCTCTCTCCTGATGTTTGGCAACTTCCCAGTTCAGTCTATAGCTCTGTGATTTCCTGGTGGTGTCCCACCCAAGTGCTAAATTGGGCCAACTCTGCTTACCTTTTCAGGATCTGAAAATTCAGAATAGTGCTACCACCTATCTAAACCATAAGCCTGACTGTTCATCTGTCAAAATTATGCACTGCAACATTTTTTGTTTTTAATGGGCTGTAGAATTTCATGTGAAAAAGGATGGGTTTCTTCTCTATCTGTAAATGACTAGCTAGGATCCCTTTCCAGAAGGGTTATTTTTCCAAGGTGGTTCCTTGAAGCATAATTTCCTATACTGGCAAATTGAAATAGCATGTTTCAAGACGAGCAGAATTCTATGGTTCCACCGAGACTCCCTCTGTAATTTTATAAAAACTTGAAGTCTTTGCTGGCCAGTTTCACTTCTTTTGAAATTACTGGAGCAGGGAGTTGGAAATACACTCATACAAGGTGCTTGGGGCCAAAGTGACCTCATTCATAGGTATTACTCATGATATCTTCCCCTATCGCTATCATAAACAGTATCCAAAGTCAATATAAAACATAAAGACCCTGTCAAATTTTGCTTGACTCCTAGCCATTTCATAAAACATTCATGTAGTTTCCAGGGCAGCAATATGGTCATGGCTGGTTATTGTTTCTTGAGGAATATTGTGTTGCCTTCTCAATCTAGCCTCCAATGGTGAAGTTTCCTAATTGTTCTCCATCCAAATACTTTTGGAATTTAAGTCCTTCGCTCACATCTGGTAACGTTCCACAGTATAACCAAGGGGTGGCTTTAAAAGCTGCGGGACCACTGATATCGTGTAGCATGTTCCTCCACTTTTGTTTGTCGTGGACCTGCTGTTTCATTTCTAACAGGCTGAGTTTAAATTTTGCTAGACCTTCTGTCACCTGCTTCAGCCAAGTTTTACTTGGAGGTGATCCGTATACTTTCCAACCCACAGGATATGATTTTCAGAATGAGAAAGTCAGCATAGGGCCATGCAACAGATGTGGCCAAACGACCCCATTCGACCCTTCTGAACGTCATCAGGTACCATAGGTCAGTTGCAGAATCATTCTTTAATTATTTCATTTTGGGATCTGTCACAGATTGGGAACTCTAACATCTGGCACAGCAGCACATTTGGAAAACTCTGCACATTTTCAAAACCTTTTGAAGCCAGGTCCAGCCTTCTGCATCATAATGCAGCATGGGTAGTTTCAATGATCAATACACGTGCATTTTGTTAGCAATGCTTGTGCTGCTTTTTGGCCAAAGGCACCATATCAGTACTCTGAAGACTGAGACAGCCTGGCCAGTTTGATTGTTGATATCTGCTGCGGTGGCTCTTTTGTGTTCATGGACAATTGACCTGAGGTATTTCAATGGTTCAACTTATTGAACCTGAGCTCCATCGAAGTGGATGGTTACCTGAGAGGCATTGATTGCAAATACTTTGGTCTCGTCACTATTGATGGTTAAGCCATAGGGATCAACAGTGGTTTTCATATTGAATAGGATGTCATAGGCTTCTCTTTCATTGGCTGCAAAAATCATACTGTCATGAGCAAACATTAGGTCTTTGATGAATTCATCTTGTTCCAGTTTGACCCCATGCCATCCAGCAAAGACTTTCTGCATGACTGCATCGATCACAGTGTTGAACAACAAGGGAGATGAAATGTAGCCTTGCCTCCCTGCTCTACATACAGGGTCCTCTTTAGATATTTCACCATTTGCACAACTAGAACTTTGTGATCTCTTGCATTTCTGCTGCAGGAGGCATACTATGTTAGCAAGCACAACTTCTGCAGTGTGTGGCTGATGGACACTATCCAATGCTCCCACAAAGTCAAACTACACCACAATGACTCTCTTTCAACATCTGAAGTGTTCCTCAGGCAATTGTCATAGTGCAAATAGCTGCTCTTTTCACTTCTGAAGTCTTTGCTGGATTACTTTCATAAATATCTTGCCCACAATTGACAACAGAGTACTTCCACAGTATATTTTGCACTCCTATTTGTCTCCTTTCGTGAACATGAATTTGGGATTTTCTTAGATTGTTTCAGCTTCCCAAAGCATAATATGATCCTGGGTATGGAAATTTTCATTTTGCAGGCACTGCCTCTAGTGAATCTTGGACTCTTGGCTTATAGTCCTGGCCCAGCAGGAAGGTGGTTGGACTCAAAGCAGTGATGGGTGCACCTGAAGGACCCTTGTCTTCTTCCTAGAGCTGAGAGTGACCAACCCAAAGTTACCCAGCTGGCTTCATGCCTAAGGCAGGACTAGAATTCATGGTCTACCAGTTTCTAGCCTGGTGCCTTAACCACGACACCAAACTGTCTGTCTGTTTGTTTCTCTCTGTTTCTCCCTCTCTCCCCCTCTCTTTCCACCCTTAAGTTCTACAAATTTGAATCTTCATCTCAAATTCATCTAACTGTGGTAAGAGGGCAGTACAATTATGTGAAGCGAGGGCAAGATGTTTGACAGACATTACCACCTTTTCACATACATCTTCTCACAACCCAAGAAAGGGTGAGCCTATGATTCCAGATAATTATTCTTTATCTTCCTCCCACCTATTCAGTTGCCTTCATATTTAGAAACCTGGTCTTCTCTTCACACACCTCTCATCCATATTTCAGGTTACTGAACTTCATTTGCTTCCTCACAAGAAGGCTGAATATAGATCAGCATTCTATCTTGTGAACTTTTGGAGGAAGTAGGGGCCAGATGGTTATTTATTAAAACTTGGTTCTATGCAAATCTTTCCCCTATCTGCTTTAGTGTGTGTGTGTGTGTGTGGTACAAATCACTGTTTTCTTCAAAAGGCAACACTTTTTTTTAAAACAGTTGCAGGAACAACAATAATAGAAATAATAACAATGATTCCTGGGACAACGAAAGTAATGCTAATATTAAGAACAGCACCAGTAATAATAAATAATTGCTAGAGCTGAGCACAAATGACCTTCCAAACTTCTCTATCAGTTTCATAGATAGAGAAACTGGGTGAACTGTGTCCATGAGGTTCTCCAATGCTTTTGCAAAGACAGAATAGTTAGTTAGTTGTTTGTTTGTTTATAAATAACTAACTGCCATCTTGATGTCTTCCCTTGGGATTTAATGAAATCAGAGGAAGAAGGTATAGACCCTGGAAAAAAGGCTGTACAATGAAAGACAGGACATTCATACTCATCCTTTGACCATCACATCACTAATTTGGTGCAAGAGCGCCACATTCCACCATTAATAGCATCAGAAGCTCTAAAGACTTTGGAAACAGATACTGTTCAGCTCACCTTCATCATTAAATCTTCAAAGAACATCCTGCTAGGTGTACTGAGACCTGTCACGCGTCCTCTGCAACTGTGTGCAGATGGACCTTCTCTGTGGAGCACCCACCCTCTGCAAATCTCTTCCCACAGAAATTCAGGAGGCATCTACTATGGTAACATTTAAATGCCTGTTGAAAACTGATTTCTTCACCCACACATACCTGGTTTGAAGGCTGACAGATTTTTCTTTTCTCTCTCTGCTCTTTTAATCAATATGTTTTATTAAATGTTATTGTTTTAAGTCATTTATATTGTTTTATTATGTATCTTATTGCTGTTTTTATTGCAAACTGCCTTGAGATGCTTTGGCACATGAAACAGTATATAAATGTATTAATGAAACAAAGTCTGAAACAGCTGTGGCAATCCTAGAGTTATTTATTCAGAAAAGATGTCTGCCAGGGGAATGAGGAAGACATCCTCTGGTTAAATGTAATAATCCATGGTTTGCTGCTTTTCTGAATTAGTTGTATAAAGTGAACTGAAGCAGGTAAATGTGGCATAAAATGGAATGAAAAATTATTAGGATGCTGGTCAACTCTCCTGTAGAAAACGTTGCCTTATCAGAGTCTAATAGCAAAGAACAAAATTGTTCCATTAAGAGTTTACGATAATGCATTTACGGATGTTGTGAACATCTGTGATGTTCTTGTGATATGAAGATTCACGGGGGTAGGTAAGAGTTGGAGACACATATATACAGCAGTTACTTAACGGTGCAAGCTGTTGCAGTATTAAATCAAATGTGCATGCAATTTCAATTTGTAACAGTGATTTAGCTATATGTTTATTAATATTCTTATGGCTCTTTCGCACACAAAAAAGGCCTTAAGGAAGATACAACAACATGCAAAGAAAGAATGAAATCAGTTAGAAAAAAATAAAAGAATACAATACTATTCGCAGTAGCAGTAACATCAAGTAAGAATTAAGCCACAACCAAAATGCACACCAAAAGAAGACGTGGAAAAGAGAAGAAAAAAAGACACAGGCAAAAATTGATGCCAGCCAGCCAGCCAATCCATGAATCATGGAAGATTTTGAAAACATCTTTAAGAAGAACAGAAGGGCTGTGCAAAATTGCTACTCAGTGATTTCATTTGAAAGCAATTTGACCCAATCTCCAAATTGAATTGACTTTCCAAAAAGAATGAGAACATTGGACTGAAAAAGCAGATCTGAATCCGTTGCCAAGAAATCCATCTGATAATTCAGAAATGGATTTGGATAATCAAATCAACTGGATTTTCCTAATAAAATCAAATCACTGATCCAAATTGAACAGATGATCCAAATTGGATCAGAGCTCATCCACACACCTGTCGCTGAATGAGCCGTGGAGAAGATGCCTTTCCAAAGAAATTAGTGCCAAACTCTTAAGTGATGCAATTCAGAAGGTCCATAAATTGCACCTGTGGAAGACATAATGCTAGGTTTATCCTGCTACCCTTAATGGGCAGTAAGATCACAGGGGAATGATGTGTATCGTTGCCTAGTGCAAACTCCAAATTTTGGCAGGCTGTTCAGACTACTTGCATTCAACAATTCTCTCCTTTCTCCTCCTCACCAAGCACACATCCCAGAGAGAGTGCAAAAAGTAAATAGATGGTTGTAACCCCCTATCTGTCACTTCCGGCATGCTTTCTCTCCTGCCTTTATTTTCTTTTGCCTGCTACTATGCTTTCTTGTATGCTCTCCAAGATGTGGCATATCCCAAAAGAGGATCATGTGGCATGTATGTATGCACTGTATGAAAAACAGGCACCCTTCATCTCAATAGAAGAGACCATCCAAGATACAACATTGTTCTGGACTTTGACCTTGGCACTTGTGGTGGGACTGTGGACAGGAAAAGGTCAGGACATTTTGTATGTAGACATAGGGGACATTCCACAAGTGAAGTCTCCTGTCCTTTTCCAAACAATTCCTACAACCTCCCTTAATATCATTGATTTATTGGTCATTAAACAACCGTGTCAAGATTTGTTACAAGCTGTTGAAGTAGCCTTGGATTCAATTGATCTGATACATACATACATACACATACTTTTTCTAGCAAATTGAGAGAAATTTAGCTTTTTGCCTTGTTTAAGCAACTCAGTCTGATCCCTACATTAGCAGTTTTATGCAGAAAAGTTGGTGGGAAGTGAAATAGGTGATGACTCAGAACAGGGTCAGCTTTAGTCTATAGTTGAGTGAGCACTGGCCTATGGCACCAAAGCTTAGGAGGCACCAACCCTGCCCTCCTTCAGAAAACAAAGGTGCTTTAAAAGTGCAAGTCTTCACATTGGTGGGAGGTGGTGCTATCAGTCAATGAGGCACCATATATCCTTGAGCTGGCCCTAACTCAGAGTGGTTAGAGAAAGAGATAGAGAGTCCTGGGGTTTGTGGGGCTTAGGGACAAGTATAGATCACATGTGTGGTGACTCTGGCTCCAATAAAAAGAGATGTGGAACCATCAGAGGGATTGACATGAAGATCTTCTCCACCTCTACAGAATAGTCTTTTGGGTGGTTGCTCACAAGTCCGCTACAAAATCTAATGGAACTTTAGTTTGTCACATAGATGCCCCCAAGTTCTTACAATAAACATGATCCAATGAGTCTCAACCTTTTATTTATCAACGCTGCTAGCAAATTCCTTTTTCTGTTTTGTAGTATCCAAATGCCATACTTCTCTTTTTCTTTTTTGTTTATTTATTGCCATTGCAAAAAGTTGAACGAGACCATTTCTATAATAACAGCCCATTTGATTCTTTGGAGAAAAAGAGAAAAAGAAACTGCTCTTCTGGGTTCTGCTGCAAAGGAAAATTTGCTTTTACCACAGTGAGTGTGGTAGGTCCCATCTGTGAGCTCAGTCAGGCTCTGGAGCAGCTGTCAGAGCAGGACATCCACTTTCAGACAAAAATGTCTCCGCCTAACTTTATCATTTCCCCTTATCACAAAGCCCAAGGACACAGGCTTTTCATTTACAGTATAATTCAGAAAGGAAGGGTTTATGCATCTGAAGTCACAAAAAAGCCAAGGTTACTGAATTTTTTTAATCTAATCTTTGAAACATCTAAAGACCAGGTGCTTTTTGCCATTCTGACAAGGAGGAAGGAAAGGAAAGGAAAGGAAAGGAAAGGAAAGGAAAGGAAAGGAAAGGAAAGGAAAGGAAAGGAAAGGAAAGGAAAGGAAAGGAAAGGAAAGGAAAGGAAAGGAAAAAAAATAGGGAAGGGAAGGAGGTGAAGGGAAGGGAAGGACGTGAAAGGGAGGGGATGGGAAGGAAAAGGAAGGGAAGGCAGCAGGGGAAGGTGGAAGAAATCTTTCTGATGTGAAGACAAGCTAAGGGGAAAAAAAATCAATCTTTGTAAGTCTACCATGGAGCTACACCATTCCTCTGCAGAAATAGGTTTTTAGCCAAATGTAAAAGAAGACATTTGGTAGAAATCTAGAAGACCAAATTTTATTAGGTTCAGCTTTTCTTATTTAGACATGACAAGCTACTCTTGTCAGCATTTGCCATCATGCACAGTTCCTCTGGATAAAGGATCTCTCTGGGCATCTCATCCCCACGAAGGATGGTTACATTCCATCTTGCTCAGATTGCAAGTAGCCTGCCAGTCCCAAGCAATTGCCAAATGTTTCAAAAGCAAGATTGGAGGTTAAGGCAGAGGTCAAGTCCTCCTTGCATTGAACCTGATTCCTAGTGGCATCATGAATATACTTCTGTGGTTTCCTTGGCAGCAATATGGAAATGGCTTGCCATTGGCTTTCTCCAAGATTTATGTTTTTTTAAACTTCCCAGTCTAGCCTACAGTCCTGCTGCCCCCTGGAGGTCTCTTGTGCAAGTTCTAACCAGGTCTAACCTGCTAACTTCTTAAGAGTAGCCAAGATCTGCTGGGTACTACCAGATATGAAGGCAGTTTACCAGACAGTTCCAAACTTTAGATAATGCTAATGACTTTTTACAGGTTAGCATTATCTAATCCCTTGCAATTAAATAAATAAAAGACTTCCTTGACTTGATCTCAGTTTCTGGGAACTACATAGACATGACCATGATCTATGTAAATTTCTTGGCAACAAGTCTACATGACAAAAGTGGGCACATTTTTCAATCCTATCCCCAATGACCCTTCATCTAGGTTGTGCCTTTCCTACTAATACTTGAGTCAAGAATAGGATTTCCTGATGCTTGCTTTACTGAAGCTCCGAAAAGAAGTAACTCCAGAGTAGCTGCAAGGAACACAGCATATATAGGCAAGCTATGATAACTGATTAACAGTACTAGATGGCAGACTTGCTTATTCAATAACAATAAAAGTCCTCATATACTATAGTAGAGAGCCAGGTTGGTGTAGTAGTTAAGGCACCAGGCTAGAAACCAGGAGATTGTGAGTTCTAGTTCTGCCTTAGACACAAAGCCAGATGGGTGACTTTGGGCCAGTCTCTCTCTCTCTTTCAAAAAGGCAAGGACAATCCACTTCGAAAAATGTTGCTAAGAGAGCCTCAGTGGCTAGGAGTCAAGACTGACTTGAAGGGACAAATATATTCATAGGGATGTTTGGGGGACCCCATTTCAGTTTCTGTAACATCTAAACTTGCAAATATTCATTGTTCCTGAATGCATGGAAGTAGATGGGCATGGAGGTCTACCCCTTACACTTCTCAAAGGCTCAATGACAGCAAGTGGGAAAGCAGAGATGTTTGTGGAAAACAGTTAAGAGGAGATCTTGAATTCTAAATGTTCTAGCTCTTAACAAATGAATCCAGATGAAAAAACAGTGGCAATAAGGAGATGTACAGATATTAAACCAGGAAACAGATGTGAATGATTTTCTTTAAATTGGATGCTCAAAGGAGCTCTGTTAAGGTTTTGAAGGAATTTATTAGACGTGACAAACGAAAGGATAAACGCTACTTTTTGGATATACAAGCAAAAATTTGTTCAGGTTCAGAAAGATTTTTGTCTTGAAACACAGATGATCAGTACCTCTGAGACTCTGGGAGGGAAGAGTCCCCCATTGGTGGGAGATGGGCGGGGACAAATTTAATAAATAAATAAATAAATAAATAAATGCAAGGTTGGCTTGTTTGATCAGGGCTAGAAGAAGAAGATAGTTATATTTGGTTGCCTTTATTGGACTTTTGCTGACAATGAACGATGGACAAAGTATTTGGATTTTGTTTTTTTGTTTTCCTAAGAGATTTGCTATGGAGAGAAGAGAGATTATGCCTTATTTAGGGATGGTGATAAGCTATTAAAACGATTTCTACTTGCTGGGAGGAAGGGGAAGTTACTTCTTTTTTCCTTTTCTCCGTTTTTGTCTTTTTTTCTGATCCACACTCCCCCCCCCTTCTTTTTCTTTTGTATTTTTTTCTGCTTGTATTTTTTGTAGTTTGTATTGGCTTTTCATCTTTTCATGTATAATTCTTAACAAAATCATTTTAAAAAGAGCAAAAGCAAAAAAAAAAAAAAGCAGTGGCAATAGAATGCTTAAGAATGATAAACTCTACAGGGCATAAATGCGTTCATAGTGTTGTCAGCTGTTTTTGTAAGGTACGGGCCTGTTATGTCTCTGCTAGGCTATAGGATGGAAATGATAGCCTTAAAATATACAACTGCATAAAATCATGTTCTTAAAACATTTCCACCATGAAATGTCAGGGTTAATCACATACTACAGCTGGGAGTTACTGGCCCCAATTAGAATATGACATTTGTAATAATGTTAGGAAGGCATTACCCAAATAACAGGCTGAAATCGGGCAAGTCAGCTCATGCACCATGAACAGAATAATGAGTCTCTATTTTCAGCAAAATGAGTAAAAAAATAGGATAAATTATTTCTGGCCCGATGATTTGTTTATGAAGTTCTAAAATGCCAAGCAAATAGTACATGGAACAAAGGCTGCAAACCTTCTTACAAAGCAACAATTTCGATGGATCTCACTGAGAATCCATTTCCAGGAAATAGGTAGCAGGATCAGGTTCTAGGGGCCATTTTCTACACATTGCAATAATCAGTGTTTGCAGCAAAGCGTGCATTCCCAATTAGGAATTCACATGATTGCTGTTTTCCCCCAGAGGGGTAACTGGGATACGGCTTAGGTTCTTGGTTCAGGTATTGTGTGCAGAAAGCCCCAGTTGCTTTTAGGGAGACTGGAAAAGTACTGCATGACATTTTGGTGGTTCTCTTATTCAGCTGTTTGGACCACTAGCCTAATTTAATATAAGGTGGTAGCTTCTCCTCTTCCTCCTTCTGCATAATTATAAAGCAGTGATACCGTGGTGCCTTGTTAGGATCAGCTGAACAAATACTAGGATCCTCCTTCAGTCTGGATTAGGCCTGTGCAAGGTGACCTAGATACTGCTCTGTAAGATTTGTGTCAAAGAGGCGATGTGACTCTCTGTGGAGGTAAAGAAACAATGCAATTTGCTTTGGTGGAGCCCTTCCCATTGCCTTGAAGGAACACCTTTTCTCCTACTTGTTATGCTTCCTCAATATGTAGCACATTACCTACTCAGGATTCCACCTTTTCATTTTGCTGTATCTGCACATCAGCCCTGAATGAGTTAAGTAATGAATTGGGTTGGTCCTCAATTAATACCTGAGTTCTCAGAACATTACTGGGTGACATGTGATAGGCTGATGTTCCAGCTTGATGGTGGGTCTTCTTCTGACCAGGAACCTCCAGTGGCTCATGGATATAAAGACTGGCTTTTTGGCATCCTGGTTTGTATCTTTTTGGCTTCCAAGTTTGCATTCATACACTGCCTGATAAACAATGAATGCATGCCAGTGCTCTTAAAAATCTTGAAACCTTTTTGCTTTTCCTTGTGGTTCTTTTCCCTAGTTGCAGTATGCTTCAGGAATAACTTCTGCTTTCAGTTTGGGTTTTGCTTTATGTAGAAATTCAGCAGAGCTTTGCTTCATAGCTAATCTAACATTGTACTTGGACATCATCAACAAGATAAACAGATTCTTTCTGAATTGCCCAGAGCATTCATGATAACCAGTACAAAATAAGCACTAGTGAAAGTCATAAAGATTGTGATAATTCAGTATGCATTGCTATACATGATGTAAGATGATCTAACAAAAGTTCTGGATATATTCAGTTATATAATAAAGCTCACGAACTGACATACCCCACAATGCAACTGCTGTCATCTTCTTTCCTTCTCAGACAGCAGTTCATACTTGCCTTGGTCAATACACAGATCATATTTCTGTGGGTCAGCCTTATTATTCTGCTCACTTTGCATACAGCACTAGCTTTTAATGAAGTATAGCCTGTCTCCAATTTATCCCAGCTGATCACAAAGTGGTTCTGCTGCAGCTTGCCCAGGCTTAATGAGATTTCAAATTGTTCCTTGGGTTCATCTCAGAAGTGACCTTGCATCCTCTGTCTCAGATGAGAGTGCTCAGTTTCTCAGATACCTGAGCTGGGAACAAATTCCTGCTTTGGTTGTTCAGAAAATACTGGTTTCATCACTGCTCAAAGGAACAAATAAGTTGGATTTAAAGCTTTTGTAAGGATCAGAGTTCTCTTCTTACTGTTCCTGTTGGTTGGTTGAAGAAGGTTTCCAGTAATGGTACAGTTGATCTCCCTGAATTCTTTATATCGTTCTATACTGGAGTCCACCTCAGTTCTGTACTGGAGAATTGAATTCTGAATTCTACAATCAATTCTGATTTCTATACTGGAGTCCACCTCAAAATACTTCTTATCTCAAAAGATGCATACAAACATCTACATGTTAGGGAAGGATATGTGACAATAAAAAATGTATTGGGAAAGACTCTATATGAAAATAAATGTGGCTTTTCTTAAGGGTTTCTTTTTAATGACCAAATGATTTAAAATGCTGGTAGAAGTAAATTCCTTAACTGGCCCCTCTTAGCTCAGGTAGAAGCAGCTTGTTTGGTAACAGCCACACTTGGCTTTTGAATGAAATGTCAGAAGTATCACTTGAAATATAGACTGAATCAGGACCATAAAGTATATGAATCAGAATCAAAAGTATGTAGGCCAGGGTACATCATCCTTAAACGCCAATCCCTCAACCCCTCAAAAAGCCAACTCCAATTGTTCATAAACTGAATACTTTCAGTGTTTTAAGCATAATGAAACCATAGTTTGCCACCAAAGGTAGATAACAAATTACAGTCCCAAATTGTATGTGCAATTATTGAAGTGGCTCTGGGAATTCCAGAGATCGGTGGGGAAAAGTGGAATCCCCTCCCTGGTTTTTGATCATTCATTCAACATAGAGTTCTTGATGCTTGGGTGGAAATGGAATATTATGATCTGTTTTGAGGTGGTGGGGTGGGAACTGAGTTAGCAGCATCATACCTAGGGAGAAATCAAAAGCCAGGCATGAACTTGATCATGAGAGACAGATTTTGATAGGCTTTTACAAAGATGAGAATCATGCAGGCAACAGTTTTCCCTCTATAGAAGTTAACATTGGACTTCGAAGACACAGGATACAAAGAGTATCAATGCTTTTGAACTTTGGTGTTGGAGAAGACTCTTGAGAATACTATGGATGGCATCGTACAAATTGATCAGATTGAAGCACAAATGCCCAGACTTAAATGATTATATTTTGGACACATTATGGAGAGACCTAATTGTCTTCTGAAGTCCATAATGCTGTGAAAGGTGAAAAAAAAAGAGAAGAAGAGAGTCCCTCCCAGCAGCAAGGGAGATGGACTCAGTTACAGTGGTGATGGGTTCACCATTCAAAGACACAAAGGGCCAGGTTGGGGACAGATCATCCTGGAGGAGGTCTCTCTAGGTGGTCAATAAGAGTTGACAGCAACTTGATAGCACATAATCAATCCATCAATCAGTCTTGGAGTATTAAAAAAAATTCTGCTGAAAGGGGAAGGGGTAACAATATTTGCTAGGGAAAAGCAGCAGGGGAAGATACTATTTCACACTCTGCTATGGTGAGTCCTGCATGCATTTGGCCATGATCGGAATATGATGGGCTAGAAGATTAGTTGAATCAAGGTATTTGTATGTTTTTTTGCACTCCTATTGTCCTGCCTGCACATTAAGATAATCTTCAGGAATCATGTTTTTGTATCAACTGGTAATATTAATAAAACTTGGCAGCCAGGCAGAATATGCTCCTTAGAAATCCTGTGGTACAGGGGAAAGAATTTTATTCAGTCTATTTTTTATAAGAAAAATCTGCAATTTTCTTCATAAATAGGTTTAAAAAGGGAAAATCGTAACTATGTAAGCCACAATATAAGCTTTTCAGTGGGCATTAATAACATGTTGAGCTTCAGTTACTTTTTATTTTAACACACATACACACACTAAAAACTCCAGAATTGTTTTATTTATTTTAATGGCTGTAATGCTAGGTTGGCTGTTATTTTTATTACTGTTCTCTTCCTTTTGCTATTGGTTCCTATTGCTGTTTTATGGTGATTGCACATTTTATTGATGTTGCAATCCTCTTTTAAATTTATATACAGTATAAAAAGGCAAACATGGCTTAAATCAATCAGCAAACATGAAGAAACAGTACTTTTGGCTAGATAATGTCTAACTCAGTGACTAGATTCAGACATCACGTCAAGCCATATTTTACTTAACAGTGATTTATTGTAGGAGAGCTCACATTTTTGTGGCTATAACCGAAAATTAATTTATTTTTTTTAAGCCTCCGAGGACCATAGGAAATACTGATATGAAGCAGAGACATTGCCAGATGGAATAAGATTGAGATTTTCAGCCTCCTTTGGACTGTGTTTCAATGGAAACTAGTTGTGTTAATTCTAGCAGATGCTTAGCACACCCATTTTCATTATTATTTTCACCAAAGCACTCACTTTCAAATAGTATTTTCTTGCTGAATATCAATGGTGCAATCTCAGGGGCCCCAAATTAGGTCTGGGGTCTGCCAAAGGCTGCAGATTATCTACCCCTGCTTTTTTCTTAGTTGGTCCGATTCGTACAACTTATGAAACCAAAATGAAACAAAATCATTTGACATAATGCAATCTACAAACCGAATGCAACATATAAGGAAACATGGCCGTTGAATTAGCTCAGCGTTTCTCAACCTTGGCAGCTTGACGATGTGTGGACTTCAATTCCCAGAATTGAAGCTGGCTGGGGAATTCTGGGAGTTGAAGTCCACACATCGTCAAGCTGCCAAGGTTGAGAAACTCTGGATTAGTTAATGCAAAAGCCCAGCCAATAGCTGATGCAGAGTCCAGTGGAAATATACCTGCTGGGCTGATTCAGTGCTAAAAGGGGTCAGTCAAGATGATTCCATTCACCATCTGTTCCCTGAAAGTCTTCCAGGTGACACTTCTTGAAATGCCTGGGGACTTGGTGGCCTGACACACAGGGCAGCTTGTACATATTGAGCACACGAAAAACAACAAAATGAACTTGGTCTGTTTTCTTATGTGAAAACTTATCAAAGGAAAAGGAGAGGGAAAAATTACAGTGCAGGAAAATTGCTGGGCGGCTGATTTAATTCTGTGTCAGCTATTCTTCCCCCTCTCTTCCACCCCACCCCATTGCCATCAGAGTGGGTGCTGTGCATTGCCAATTTTGTTTGCTTATCTCGTTAATCTCTTTGTCATGGAAATGAGGCATCAGCAGAAGGACACTTAAGAAGGTTTTCAACCAGCTGTTTCCATGGCTTAGCTAGTTAATGAGTATTGCTGAGTTACTCCAAGTCTGAAGCATCTCAACCCTCCTGCTCAGATGAGAAAAGAAGAAACCTTGCAGGTCTGGTTTAGAGTGGATTTCTCAACAGGAGATCATTTTACTGAGAACATGGGATTTTGCCCAAAGCAAAACTCAAGGAAAGTCAGTAGGATTAAATCTAAGAGAAACATTTGAAGGAGATTTGAGGAAGGGACAATTTTCAGTGAGACTTTTGTTTACTTCATTTTTTAAAAAAGATAATCTCCGTCAATTCTTTCAAGCACAGGATCAAAAGGGGGTGGTAGAAAACAAATGAAGATTTATTTATCTGAGTACATCTGAACTTCTTAATTTTAGTCTCTGTGTTTGATCTCTGTGAAACACCAAACATTACATTTTTTGGAGCAGAAGTACAGCAAAGAGTTGGGGAGGATGAGGATGAGTTGCTACTGCTACCAGCTGCCTAGTGCAGAAGATGGCATGTCATGGGCTACTTAAGTTGATCAACCCTTGATTTTGACTAATGCAGATGGTGAATATTTTCTTCATTTCATATGGAATTGAGAAAAATCTGTGGGTGTGGGCAGATTTCTCCCCCCACCCCCACCCCTACCCCAACAAAGAGGAAAATACTTAATCTAAGGGTGGGAGGAAAAAAAGTGACAGATTTATCCATTTGTAGCCCATTACTCAAGATTTGAATGGGTCTCAAATAAATTAGATAGAAGACTTATGCAGCCAGTTTAATCAACCCCCACACATTGGCCATCACTTCACTGTTTCACTGATTGTGGGCTGAGGATCACAGAAGGGAAGGAAGCTTCTGAAGAACTATCTTAACTTGTGTGGTCTATCTCTACACCATCTATAGGACCTAAAATGAACACTGGGCTTTACTTATTTGCTAGTTTGGATGTTATAACATCAGTTGTGGAAAAGGTAAGTAGATACTAGAGGAAATATCCCTGTGATACTTTGGTTCCAAGACTTCCTGGACTTTAATGGCTAGTACTAATATTTGGAATGAAGTCTTTAAGTTGTTGTTGTTGTTTAGTCGTTAAGTCGTGTCCGACTCTTCGTGACCCCATGAACCATATTGCGCCAGGCCTTCCTGTCCTTCACTGCCTCCCTGAGTTTGCTCAGTTTCATGCTCATTGCTTCAGTGATGCTATCTAACCATCTCATCCTCTGCCGTTCTCTTCTCCTTTTGCCTTCAATCTTTCCCAGCATCAGGGTCTTCTCCAAAGAGATCTCTCTTCGCATTAGGTGACCAAAGTATCTGAGCTTGAGCTTCATTATCGATCCTTCCAATGAGCAATCAGCGTTGATTTCCTTTAAGATTGACTGGTTTGACCTCCTAGCAGTCCAGGGGACTCTCAAGAGTCTTCTCCAGCACCACAGTTCAAAGGCATCAATTCTTCGGCACTCAGCTTTCTTTATGGTCCAGCTCTCACAGCCATACATTACTACTGGAAAAACCATAGCTTTGACTATGCGGATCTTTGTCGGCAAGGTGACGTCTCTGCTTTTTAATATGCTATCTAGATTTTCTATAGCTTTCCTCACAAGGAGCAAGCGTCTTTTAATTTCATGGCTGCAGTCTCCGTCTGCGGTGATCTTGGAGCCCAAATAAATGAAGTCTGTTACTGCTTCCATTTCTACCCCTTCTATTTGCCAGGAATTGATGGGTCCAGATGCCATGATCTTAGTTTTTTTAATGTTGAGTTTCAAGCCAGCTTTTGCATTCTCCTCTCACCCTCATCAAGAGGCTCTTTAGTTCTTCTTCACTTTCTGCCATTAGGGTGGTATCGTCTGCATATCTGAGATTGTTGATGTTTCTCCCTACAATCCTAATTCTGGCTTGTGATTCTTCCAGCCTGGCATTTCTCATGATGTACTCTGCATATAGGTTAAATAAGCAGGGTGACAGTATACAGCCTTGTCGTACACCTTTCCCTATTTTGAACCAATTGGTTGTTCCATGACCGGTTCTAACTGTTGCTTCTTGGCCCGCCTACAGATTTCTCAGGAGACAGGTAAGGTGGTCTGGTACTCCCATCTCTTTAAGAATTTGCCACAGTTTGTTGTGATCCACACAATCAAAGGCTTTTGCATAGTCAATGAAGCAGAAGTAGATATTTTTCTGGAACTCTCATGCTTTCTCTATGATCCAGCGAATGTTGGCGATTTGATCTCTAGTTCCTCTGCCTCTTCGAAACCCAGCTTGTACACCCGGTAGTTCTCGGTTCATGTATTGCTGAAGCCTAGCTTGTAGGATTTTGAGCATAACCTTGCTAGCATGTGAAATGAGTGCAATTGTGCGATAGTTTGAGCATTCTTTGGCGTTGCCCTTCTTTGGAATTGGAATGTAAACTGACCTTTTCCAATCCCGTGGCCACTGTTGCGTTTTCCAAACTTGCTGGCATATTGAGTGCAGCACTTTAACACCATCATCTTTTAGTATTTAAATAACTCAGCTGGAATACTGTCATCTCCACTAGCTTTGTTGTTAGCAATGCTTCCTAAGGCCCACTTGACTTCACTCTCTAGGATGTCTGGCTCAAGGTCAGTGATCACACCAGCGTGGACATCAGGGACATTAAGATCTTTCTTGTATAGTTCTTCTGTGTATTCTTGCCACCTCTTCTTAATCTCTTCTGCTTCTGTTAGGTCCCTGCCTTTTTGTCCTTTATCATGCCCATCTTTGCACTAAACGTTCCTTTCATATCTCCAATTTTCTTGTAGAGATCTCTAGTCTTCCCCATTCTATTGTTTTCCTCAATTTCTTTGCATTGTTCATTTAAGAAGGCCTTCTTATCTCTCCTGGCTATTCTCTGGAAATCTGCATTCAGTTGCTTATATCTTTCCCTTTCACCCTTGCTTTTCGCATTCCTTCTTTCCACAGCTATTTGTAAAGCCTCATCAGACAGCCATTTTGCTTTCTTGCATTTCTTTTTCTTTGGGATGGTTTTAGTTGCTGCCTCCTGTACAATGTTACGGACCTCCGTCCATAGTTCTTCAGGCACTCTGTCTACCAAATCTAATCCTCTAAATCTATTCATCACCTTCACTGTGTACTCACAAGGAATATGATCTAAGTCATACCTGAGTGGTCTAGTGGTTTTCCCTACATTCTTCAATTTAAGCCTAAATTTTGCAGTAAGAAGCTCATGATCTGAGCCACAGTCAGCTCCTGGTCTTGTTTTTGCTGTCTGTATAGAGCTTCTCCATCTTTGGCTGCAAAGTATATAATCAATCTGGTTTCGGTATTGACCATCTGGTGATGTCCATGTGTAGAGTCGTCTCTTGTGTTGTTGGAAAAGAGTGTTTGCTATGACTAGCTTGTTCTCTTGACCGAACTCTATTAGCCTGTGCCCTGCTTCATTTTGTACTCCAAGGCCAAACTTGCCTGTTACTCCGATTACTCCTTGACTTCCCAGTTTAGCATTCCAATCCCCTATGATGAAAAGGACATCTTTTTTTGATGCTAGTTCTAGAAGGTGTTGTAGGTCTTCATAGAAGCGGTCAACTTCAGCTTCTTCAGCATCAGTGGTTGGGGCATAGACTTGGATGACTGTGATATTGAATGGTTTGCCTTGGATACGCACTGAGATCATTCTGTCGTTTTTGAGGTTGTACCCCATTACTGCCTTTCCCACTCTCTTATTGACTATGAGTGCAACTCCATTTCTTCTACGGGTTTCTTGCCCACAGTAGTAGATATAATGGTCACCCGAATTAAATTCACCCATTCCCATCCATTTCAGTTCGCTGATTCCCAAGATGTCGACGTTCAATCTTGTCATCTCATGTTTGACCACATCCAGCTTGCCTTGGTTCATAGATCTTACATTCCAGGTACCTAGACAATATTGTTCTTTACAGCATCGGACCTTCTTTTCGCTTCCAGATACATCCACAGCTGAACGTCCTTTCGGCTTTGGCCCAGCCGCTTTACTCTTTCTGGAGCTACTTGGAAATGCCCTCCGCTCTTCCCCAGTAGCATATTGGACACCTTCCGACCTGAGGGGCTCATCTTCCGGCGTCATATCTTTTAGCCTTCTAACATTGTCCATGGGGTTTTCTTGGCAAGGACACTGGAGTGGGTTGCCATTTCCTTCTCCAGTGGACCACATTTTGTCAGAACTCTCTGTCATGACCTGTCCGTCTTGGGTGGCCCTGCACGGTATAGCTCATGGCTTCACTGAGTTACGCAAGCCCCTTCGGCACGACAAGGCAGTGATCCATGAAGGGGAGTCTTTAAGTAGAATATAGCAAACTAAGCAAAGGTATTACAGGTTCATGCTGACCAGCTCAGTAATGCATAGGATATCCATCTAAAACAGCCAAAGTAATCAGGCCAGGGATCTTCATTTAGATAGAATTGCATCTGATTCATCAGCTGGAGCTTATAAAACACATTCCTCACCATTGAGGCCCTCTCCAATCCAAGAACCCCCAACCCATACTTCCAATCCTTCATGGAGAATTGTTTATAACCACCATTGAGAAGATAATTTATTTTCCATTTTCTTTCTCCTACCAGTTCTTGTTTTATATCATGCAAGAGAACTTGGTTTTGAAATGTATTTCAGAAGAGATTTGGTAGAAATTCTCATTGGTGAATTTCACATTGGGATGTTCTTGCATTTACTCAATTACAAGATGGCCAATGGGTGTGTCTGACTATTCCATTTTCAGGTATATATAAGCATCTCCCTTCAGTTTTCCATAATCCCATTTAATCCACATAGAAGAACTGATGGGATCGATTCTTTGATGGAACTTTTTTTTTTTTAAGTTGTGGAGCTACTGAGACTGCTAAAGAGGCTCCTGATCTTGAGGAATTGTTAATTTTTACTTTCCTTGGAAAAACTTGGAGAAATTGTCCATCTAATTTTTCTGCCCATTAATCTGGTGGAGATTTTTGCAGACAATTGGTGCCCAGTTCTACTTATAATGATGTGATTTGGTCAGGTTAGATTGTCAATTTACTTTGACCCAATCTTATTGGAGAAAATCTTTTGGCCTGAACTGAAAGAAGAGTTCGTTTCATTTTGCATCTTTTTTTTTTTTTTAAATGCTTGCATTCTCTGCATTATTGTTGATTTCTGTGCCTAGTTGTAGGCCACAAATTCAATCTATTGAGCACATTATACTATTTCAGTAAAGCAAATTTTGTTAAAAAGCCTCTTGGGCAGCTGAAGAAATGCTGTATGCAGCTAAAAAAAGTAAATCCTGCTGATGGATGAGGTGAGTCATAAGCTCAGACAGAAGATGCTCCACTAACAAATGTTCTACCAAAGACACAATTATGAAATCACACACCTAAGGAGAGGGATTCCAGGGTCAGAGGAATGAGGAAGTTTGTGCACTAGTGTAGCAGAAAAACAGCTAAAGCCAGCAAAGGTGTACAAGAACTGTTAGCAGATAAAAGAGACCTTAAACGATCTCTCAGTCCTGGGGATGGAGGGTGCTTGAGAAAGAGATTTAAGATGATTCCCCTTTGATTCTGCTTGGTATAAGAGGGGCAGGAAGGGAATTTTAACAGTCACTACTTTAATAGAGTTCCAGTAGCCCTTGCATTATCCTGACCTGGCATACCTGGAAACCTTGACAACCAGTGGCTTGAAGTTCAGCATTAAAGAAGCCTTCTGCAACCTGGTTCTATTCAACTTTGTACACTGTAACTCCCAGGTTTATCATCGAAAATGGGACTTTGATTTTCTTTTCTTCTGATGCTCCTGGCAATTAGCAGCAGAAAAATGGGATGCCCCAGTGCAGTGGGAAAAAGGAATGAACTTTCCCCATCATATTTTATGCTCAATAAGGGCCTGTTCACTTCTTTTGATTGATTACGTACCATCAAGTCATTGTTGACTCTTAGCAACCGCATGGATAAATTTTCTTCATGATGATCTGCCCCTAACCTGGTCTTTCAGGTCTTCCAAAGGTGCATTCATTGTGACTGGAACTGAATCTATCCACCTTCCAGTTGGTCATCCTCTTCTTCTCTTTCTTTCCACCTTTCTCAGCATTAGAGCTTTTTCCAGAGAGCTAGATCTTCGCATAATGTGTCCAAAGTAGAATAATTTGAGCCTGGTCATTTGTGCCTTGAGTGAGAACTCTGGGTTGATTTGTTCAATGATCAGTTGGTTTGTTTTCTTGGCTGTCCTTGGTATCCTCAGGAGTCTTCTCCAACATCAAAGTTCAAAAGCGTCAATACTCTTTTTATCCCGTTTCTTCACAATTACAACTTTCACTTCCATAGAGTGTCACAGGGAACACCTTGGCTTACACAATTCCGACCTTCTCTTGGCCCATTCATTTTTCCTGCCCTCTTCCTGACCACACTTGTATTTCCCTGATCAGCTTGTCTTTTTGAGTACTGTCCTAACTCACCACACATGACACAGCATGATCCTTGGCCTCAGCCTGAAGTTACCAACCCATAATGCTATTTGTTTTTCTATTGCATTTTTATCCCAGGAAGTAGTAGGAAATTCTGATGATTGCTATAGCTGCCTTGAAGGTTCTAAAAGGAGTTGCATGGTATTGCCATTTCCTGGGATTCAGAATGGCATTTATTAAGATGCCAATTCATGAGACACACAGCCAATTGTGGCTCAGGTTTATGTAGCAATTTCCTTGATGCCTTCTCTTCTATCACCAGTGCGTTGTGTTTGGCCCATCATCCTTGCATTCATTTAAGAGGAAATGAACTCCCATGTTACCTCTTAGTCTTATGTTAGATCTGAACTAAGAACCATGACAAGGGAATGAAAATCACTCCTACTGGAGTGCTCGTGCAGGATGCTGAAGCTTTCTCTAATAAAACATTATGCAGATGTAGGCCAGAGTAGTAAAACATGATTATTTCCTCCCGTTGTACTGAATTAGGAAGCTGTTGCAGATAATGGTTTATCATCTGAAATGGGGGGGGGCTTGTATGGGGCTTGCCAGCACTGGGGAAAGGGAAGAGGTGAAGAGGAAAAATAAAATCTTTAATTGGTATGTGTTGGGTCCAAAAGACACATGTTTTCAAAGAGTAATATGCCCAAAATGTTTCAGGAATGCTGAATTACAATGCAATGCTTATTTTTTTAAAAAAATATTATTAGCCATAGAAAAGTAAAGCTGTTGTAAATTGTATTTGTTTACTAATAAATAATGGCAGGGGACTTCATGCTTCTCTGCTGAGCTATTGCAGTTGGTCTTCTGGGTTTCAAAGTGGTAACTATTGTGCTGGTGTTTAATTTGCATGTAGTATTTATAGCAAGGCATCCAATCCCTTTTTTCCCTTGCACAGGCTTGGATTGTTTACAAGTGAACCATTAAATTAGGTCTACATCTTCTAATTGATGGATTGGTTAGCTGAAAGAGTCAATACAAGTTTCAGCTGACTGAAAAGCGGGCACAATTCATCGGATTCAGAATATTTTATTTTTTTACTTCGAGCCTCGCCGTTTGTCTGAGCATTGCCCCTCGCATACCGGAAGCAGACTTCGCCAATGAAACCAACTAAAAATAAAATATGCAGGGCTCTTGCTGTGGAAATGTTGATTTAGCCAGATGCAAGTTTAATGGATAGATGAATCAATCAACCAAGACTCATAGAATTAATTGATTAAATGACTTTAATGGAGTTATAGCCGCAATTTAAATATGGAATGCATGCGGTCCAGATGCTGAAACTTGTACTCTGTCAGGGCAATGCTACTATAGAGAACAACCCAAGCATACAGGTTTTTAATTATTCCAGTGCTGACACCTGACCGGACTGGCTCCAAGTATTTGTAGGCCTTTACTTCCAGTGAAAAGGGAAGGGTTTTGTTCTGCCCCTTTGCCAGGAATAAAATACATCATTTATGAATTTGGAGTGGGGGAGAAGCTACAGCCACCATGCATTACGTGGACCTTTTCTCCTTTTAGAAACCCCAACATATCCATGCAAGATCTTCCTTCTACTATTATCCATTTTCTCCTCCTAGTTAATAAAGGGTCACCTGACCCAAGAACAGTGAAACAGCCATTCAGTATTTGGGACTTGGAGTAAAAAAGAATGAAAACAACTTTGACTCCAGAGTAAGGAACTTCCTTTTTTTCTGCACCATGAATTCAGGGTGGAACTCCTCTCCCTTCCCGTTACCGGTCACACTGTAAGAGCTGGTAGATTCCTTAGAACAGAGATAGGACAGGCTTACTGTCCATACCTAGCAGTCAGGTTTTTCAGCATTGGGAGATCAATATCAAGGCACTGATCGGGTTGCTTGTAGATGTTTTGTCCCATGTCCCAGTGAAACTTCCTCAGCACGATGGTGAACCTCCATACTGAATCCCACTAATGTGTACCCAAACCTAAATTCACACTGGATTGAATCAGGATTTGTCTCTAGGGCCACAGCCTGAGGCAAACAGGTTCATTCCTGCCCCACAGGGCTCACATAACTATCCTTATTTTCTAGGCAAGGATGCACGTTTTTGGAGTGGGGGTTACATCTGACTGTTGTTTCATATGCCAGGTGATAAATGTTAGGTGAGAGCCAGTTTGGTGTGGTGTTTAAGGCATCAGGCTAGAAACCAGGAGAGTGTGAGTTCTAGTCCTGCCTTAGCACAAAGCCATATGGGTGACCTTGGGCCAGTCATACTCTCTCAGCCCTAGGAAGCAGGCAATGGCAAACCACTTCTGAAACACCTTGCCAGGAAAACGGCAGGGACTTGTCCAGGAAGTCTCTGAGAATCAGACAGGATTGAACAGATTAAAAAAACAAAACAAAACTCCAAAAATGGGTGGAACAAAACCCAGATTTGCTCTTATTGAATGTAATAGTCTTTTCTTGTTGTTGAAAAATGCAATTCAGTTATAACTTTTGGAGATCTCTGGAGGTGGACACAAAGGAGGTGGTGTGTGATCCAGAGGATGCAGATTCTTTCTTCTCGCTCCAGTGGGTTTCTGTTTATGCCCTTAGTGTGATACCTCTGAATATTCACCAGTGTTCTTTCTTTTCATGCCAGCCCCTTATCAGTCATACATATTTGTTTATTCTATATCAACATATTCTATTTGCTTACCTTGCTTGAGATAAACACTGTTGTGTGTGTGTGTGTGTGTGTGTGTGTATACATATATCAGGTAGGATTAAACCAACTCTTAATGCCAATTTATTGAACGAATAATTCTTACTCCTATTTTTATTATTTTTTATTATTGGTCTCACAGTCAGGCAGATGTTTAGACTGGATTTGGCATTTTTATCCACCTATCTGGTCCTTCCCAAGGACCTGGGATAGGCAGATGTTATTGTTTGATGGTGTTAAAGGTATTGTCACAGGATATAAGGGGTTCCAGGTAAAGCTGCTTTTTAAAATGGACTGAGGGTGATTTTGTCAATGCTGACGGTGTTTAAGTAGTGCTCCAGCTGTTTTGGGATTGCACCCAAGGCACCTATTACTATTGTTACTTCCTTCCTTCCTTCCTTCCTTCCTTCCTTCCTTCCTTCCTTCCTTCCTTCCTTCCTTCCTTCCTTCCTTCCTTCCTCCCTGTCCTCCTCCTCTTCCTCCTCCTCCTCCTCCTCCTCCTATTATTATTATTATTATTATTATTATTATTATTATTATTTTATTTCCACTCAGTTCCCAATGTTTTTATGGTATGAGTCTTTTTCCCTCCCCAGCATTTCTAAATATTTTTCCAAAACTGGGAAGTTCTGGGATAGTTTTCCCAGATAATTAGTTTAGGCCTTACCTAGGATTTCGATTAAAAATGCCTCAAGTAATGAGCATGCTTATCTAAGACTTGTGTGGCCTGCCAGAGCTGAGCTTGCAGAACCCTGGACATTATATATTACAAGAGGTAAGAAGGAAAGGTTTATGAAAAATAAAATGTGGAAACTACAGAGATGGGCAAGCTGATGGGCTTGACCTGGAGGAGAAATCTTCAAGGTGAACTCCCTGCATAAGTTACTGGACTATCTGCCACAGTCTTGGATTTTTCAAAGGAACTTTTAATATTATTACTGTTTTAAAGCCCACACATCACTATTTTTTTTAACAGCACTGGCATTTCCAAATTTTCCTTTTGCATTAGCCTGTATTTACTGAATACAGTCCAGAATTTAATATGGAAATTATGGATCTTGTACCAAAGCACTTTTTTTTTTCTTTTAAAGAAAGTGCTTTGTGTTGACCTGAACGGAGGGTGGGGCTTTGTAGGAGAGATTTATCTACTAGGTTACACTACAAAAGAAACAAAGGGAAAGAATTGGTTCAACATTTGATGTCTAGTCTGTTTATTCTCTTAATGTTTTCAAGCATGCAAAGCTTTACAGAAAGCTTTAGAAGATTTTCCACTGTTGTATAAAGCTAAACAGTTTTGGAACAATATCAAGGAGAGCTAATATCTTGGGAAGGGGATGGGAAATAACATGTACCTTAAAATTTTGGCATCTATAGTTTTCTGGTCAATTTTCTGCTATGGAAGGGAGAGAAAATTATTCACATTTAATATCAATTCACATTTATATCTAATTATGATATAAATTCAAAAAATCATATTTTTGAACCAATATGAACTAATTCTTTGTTATACCTCGAATTTGCAGTTCTCCCATATTTTGAAGTGCAACAACTTTGTAAAATGCTTATTAGAGAAAATGCATTTTATTAAGCCCAGTTCTTTGGAAAACTGTTCGTAAAGGCATGTTTGGAGAAACATAACCAAAAACACGTACAGCTCTGAGAACGTCTGTTTTAACAAAAAATCTAAAATTGAAGAAAATGAGTTTGACTGATTCGCAAAGAAGGAGAAACCGAGAAACCACAATTGACAGGAGGGCTGATTCCCTGCTTTCTATGGAAAATGGACATGGATTTATTTGACAGTTTCTTTTTCTCTGGATACTCAACTCTACTGTGTGCATTCATCTTGCACGCACAAGGCTTCACAGTGAAGTGGAGTGAAAGCTTCCTTCTCACAATAAACACAAAGAGATTCTGTATTCAGTGGAAGATACAGATTCTTACAAGCAGGAACTATTAAAAGTCTGAGCTGCCAATATAGAGACCTTTAGCCCACTGTGCTTACAAACTCCGTGCATCTTTCAATGTCCAGTGCTTGAAAATCTGCAGAGTGGCCACAGCGAGATATCTGATTCAAGATCTGCACCCTTTGAAAGTCCCTGCATGCAGGAAGAATGCCCACAGGGCTCAACTGTCATGCAACAGCCAAGTCTCAATCATACATTGGTCCTAGACAAGTGGGGGAGGGGGGAGATTTGATCAAATCCATGGGCCCCATGCAACCCTACCAACTCCTGTTTTGTAGCCTTTGCAGAGCTCCCAAGATACAGCAGAGAACCATTTATTTATTTATTTTTACTTTTCAGCACAGTGTGTTTTACAGTTTCTTTTTAAGAAAATTGGGTGTCAAATTGTACACTCAATCACCAATCATCTGATTGATGATTGATTGACTGATTATATGCCAGCAAGTCATTTTCGACTCCTAGACGCCACATAGATAGATTTTCTCCATGATGATCTATCTCTAACCTGTTTTTTCAAGTCTCCCAACGGTGCACTCATTGCCACTATAAATGAGTCAATCCACTTTGCTGGTGGTTATCCTCCCCTTCTCTTTCCTTTCACTTTTCCCAGCATTAGGGCCTTCTCCAGAGAGCTGGGTCTTTGCATAATTTGTCTGAAGTAGGATAATTTGAGCCTGATCATTTGTGCCTCAAGTGAGAGTTCTGGGTTGATTTGTTCAATTGTCCATTGGTTTGTTTTCTTGGCTGTCCATGGCATTCTCAGGAGTCTTCTCCAAAACCAAAGTTCAAAGGCATCAATAGTCTTCCTATCCTGCTTCTTCAAGGTCCAATTTTCACTTCCATTGATTGTCACAGGGAATTCCATGGCTTGCATGATTCTGAACTTTGTAGGTATAGACACATCACAGCATTTGAATATCTTTTCCAAGGCCTTCATGGCTGCCATGCCAAGTGCTAGTCTGCAGCATAATTCTTGACTGGTTGTTCCTTTGCTGTTGATGGTTGATCCTAAAAGGCAAAAGTTATTTACTACTTCAATATCTTCATTGTCAAGTAATGTAATATAATATTTCTACTTCATACTTATTTGCCTTGAAATAACCCCTAATTATCAAAAATGTAGAAATCAAATCTAGAATTGCACCCCAACCCATAACAGCATCCCAGCTCTGGTTTGGCCCCAGTTAGAGGAAACCCTGAGCATGAAACTGAGCAAACTCAGGGAGGCAGTGAAGGACAGGAAGGCCTGGTGCAATATGGTTCATGGGGTCACGAAGAGTCGGACACGACTTAACGACTAAACAACAAGAGGAAACCCGCCCCTATTATTGCTGATTACTTTATTGATGCTTCCCTATTCCTGAAGAATAGCCTGTATTTCTCCTTGTCCCAGAAATCTTCAAATTTCTGTAAAGTACTTCTAACAATGGAGCCTTCATCGTTTTTGAAGCACATATATCAAAAGTATTCTGCTTCTTTTTGAAATAAAGGAATCCTTATTAGCAGCTGGAATACTCAGCTGTTGTTGCCCTTCCACACCCCAAAATCACCAGCAAAAGGCACAGGTGCCTATACTGACAATTTAAATATGAGTTGCTCTATGAAATTGAGGGGGGGGGGATCAATATTTGTGGCTGGATTATTCCATTGACCCAGTGATAGTTTTCTGGATAAGCAGCCTGCTGATTCTAGCACCAAACAGGATATTTCTCCCTGATGTCTAGTGTTGGAGACAGCTGTACTGACCACATGCCAGGATGAATAACTCCAGTTCTGATTGGCCCAGTTAGCAAACCATAAAAGAACATATCTCCAAGCTCATATCTGCCAAGTTTACTCAGGAGCCTTTGATGGGGAAAGTTATCAAAGTTTTTTGGGGAGCGGGGGAGGAGGGAGGAATCCAAGTATACAACATGAACAAGATCATCTCCCTCCCCAAGCATCTTAATTTCCTCATAGGGGCATCAATCACATGTGTGTGTATGCGTCAATGACATCAAAATGTTGGACATGATCAGCAATCAAAGCCCACCCCTTGTTACAACATATGATGTGTAACATGTTAAAAAGGGGTGGAGCTTCAAGTAGCCAAGTTACTGCCCCCCACCTGCCAAAGATGCCCCTGCTTCCTCAAAGAACTCTAGAAGTTTGATAAGACAGGATTTATATTTGTGGAATCCGTGCTGATTTTCCATCCACAAGGCATGTTCCTCTTGCCTTGTCATATTTTCTTTCTTCGCTTTGATTTCTACCAAATTGATTTGAACAATTGTTCCATTCCCTGGGCTATAATATTCCAGGTCTCATCTGAGTCCCTTTTTTACAAAATGGTGGTCCATTGGCTACCTTCCAGTCTTGTGACCCAAAGCTTGGTTTAATAACAAGTTACATTATTTTATGAAGAATCAGCAATTTCACATTTCACACAATTTGTTATTGTGTGGTCTCTTAAGATCTCCTAAGATATCTTCTCTTTCTGCCTCTATTTGCTTTAATTATTGTAATACTCTCCTTTTAAAAGTCAATATGGTATCTGGTATATGACTTATATTTTTTTATGGATAGATGGATTCAGTTACAGTGGCAACGGGTAAACCACTGGAAGACCTGAAGGACCAGGTTAGGGAGAGATCCTTCTGCAGGTCTATTTATGTGGTCCCTAAGAGGTGACATTGACTTGATGGTTGTCAGTCTGTCAGTCAGTCAGTCAGTCAGTCAGTCAGTCAGTCAGTCAGTCAGTCAGTCAAAGAATTAATTCAATTTCTTCATATCCTCCCTGAGGATCCTTTTCACACATTTACTGATAATGGTTAAACCATTTCCCTGCCTGGTTTTCTGCTTTAAAAAGGAATTTGCCATCATCATCTTCTGACACATACATACATATAATTTTTATTTCCCAGTCTAGCCTACAATCCTGGGTTGTCCAAATGGTTTCCCATGCAAATACTAACCAGGTCTGATCATGCTTCATTTCCAAATCCAGCAGCCAGACGTTGTGCATTAAAGGAGAACTAATTCAAGATATTTCATGAGGACCATTGAGGATCCAGCCCACAGGGGAAAAAAGCTATGCTAGCAAATGTTATGAGGCTAAGTAATTTGAAATCCTAATGCTTTAAAGCTTTTCATGATTTTTTCCCCTGTGCTAATGGATGTCCAGAACATGATTTGTTTTTAGTATCCAATTTGTCATGTCTAATTTTGTAAACTGGAAATGTAAATCTTTATCTTTTTCTCTTCTTCTTCGTTCCTGTTGTTGACATGGATTGAAATATTCATGCACTGTAGTCTTCAGTAAATAATTGATAGTGCTGTATTTTCAGTGTGGTTTGGGTATCTCTTTAAAACCAGTCTTCAATATTCTCTCTTCTCTTGATTCCTGGATTCTTTTCTTTCCAAGGTCAAGTAGAGTTCAAGCAGACAATTTACCTAGGGTCCTCACTGACATTTTAATTTTTTAAAAAAGATCTGAAGTGAAGGTAGGTTAAGGGATACAGGGAATTGCCCTGGAAAGTAAAACCCATTCTGAGGACAGGGTTCAACATTATCTATGCCATTGCTAATTTTTGATTGAAGCAGCATTCCGAATCCATTTCTGAAATGTTTCTTCTCAAGAAGGACATCTACTGGATGTAGAAGGATGACAAAAAATATTTTTGAAAATGTTAGCAATATTTGTCAAGTAGGTTTCATGCATGCTTTTTTGGCGGGAATGGTTTTATTGTTGTTGTTGTTCTTCTCTCATGATTTTGTGTGTATGTGTGCTTAACTTTTGTAGATCCAAATGAAGTAGAACTTGCTTTCCATTACAGCCTACGTGCAATAATTATTCCAGTAAAGGAAATATTGCATCTTAGTCTTTATCATCATATCTACAGTATCTAAACTGTGCATATTATAATATAATATAATATAATATAATATAATATAATATAATATAATATAATATAATATAATATTTATTATATTACAAAAGCTAACTGGCTACATAATATTCTGAGACTTTAGCCTTCTTCATATCCTATACTCATATTCCAGACCATTGATTCAGGCTTGGGGCTACCTTTGATTTCTCCATTGTGTCCTATTGCCCCAAATAGACTGGGTTCACATGTAATTTGTGTGATTTTGGCTTAGTGTGTTCTGTGAACCCAACATTTGTGGTTTCTAAACTACTGTGGTTTATATGTTAATGCCACGTATGAGCCCATCCAAACGTAGCTAAACCAACACATCTTAGTTACATGAGATGTATGAATCTTGTTACAGACTGAATCATGCCAAAGATTGTTTTGTTCCATCATAAAAATCATTTTCTCTAAGGTTTCTTGGGCAGCAAATTTGCAACTGTCACCAAAATGGACTCTGTACAGAATGGACTCAATGCTTGTCTCGCTATGCATTTCTACAATTTATATGCCATTACATTTCCAGAGACTCTGAGCAGCTTATAAGTTTAGTGTAAGAAAACAAAAATCAATTAAAAGATTTATAATCAATCAGAGGGATACATCAGCATTCAGAGTTAGTGTAATCTTAAATGCCTTTCTCAAGAGCCATGTTTTGACAACTCTTTGAAAATGTAGTAAGGAGAGGTAGGCTGGATATCTGATGGTAAGCTGTCCCAAAGGAAGGGAGCAGCGATGCAGGATGTCCGTGATTTACATTGATTCCTTCATCCCCCTCATCCAATTTGTGGTCAATTGACCCCTCTCTGTCAACCTTCTACTCTAGTCTTATACACACCCAAACCCATTGAATCTTCCTTAAACAACTCCCTCAACACATTCACAATTTTTCTGATGCATGCTATCATTCTACCTTTCTTACTTTTCATGTTCTTTTTAATCCAATTTCCCTTCCTTATTCTTTCTTCCTTGTTTCCACCTCTGTTCTTCTTTGCATGCTCCCTTCCTCTCTGCATGCACACTTCATTCTTCTTTACCATCCCAAACTTTTACACACTTACAATGGTCCATTAAAGGATTCCTGGTCATTGTCTCAATGCAGTATACCTCAGCTAACCTGGCTCTATCATCTCTCTCCCAGACCATGGAAGTTGGTGGTAGTCCAGAGTGAGTCATCAGATGGAGTGACTCTGAGTCACTCCATTAATTTAGAACAAGGGGGAGAGAATCCTGATGCCAGCAAAAATGCAGTGGGCTCTTGACAATGACATTCATCATGACAGTTGGCAGTTTAGAATTCTTTCAAACAACAAACATTTGTCTGCCAAAAGTTGGTCTATAATTTGTGAAAGTTGTGTACCAAAAGAGAAGAAGCGTATACTGGTCTGTTTTCACTTTCTAAAGGTATATTTACATTTTAAGAGTCTGAATCAAGGACATTTAGGCAAAAGAAAAGCCGTTTGAGAGAATGTGCATTAAAACACTAGACTAGTTTGAATGTTGTCCAATACCATGCATCTTAGAGAAAGTTGAATACGAAAGTTCTCCATGCTAAGGCAAGTTACGAATGACAGTCTTACATTTTTAAAACAGATCTTATTTTCAGTGAAGGAAAATAACATTTTTCAACTTTCCAGTCTATCCTACAGGCCGGGTATACCGCTGAGGTGATTCATTCAACTCTTCTCAAGTGTAACTTTGCTTAAGCTTCTGAGCCCCAGATAAGGTCAGCATGATCTTACCACCTGTTAGGGTATCCATTAGAAAAGTCCACGAAACTACAATGTAGCCTCACTAGCACAAGCAGCCAAACAAACTAGATTTATATTGATTCACACACCCATCGCTGAGGCAGAAAAAAATCACACAAATCCATTACTCCACAAGTGCATTATTATTAATGGTAGAGTTGAGATACAGAGACCCGTAGCATTTTTCTGTCTCAACTATAGATGTGCAAAAGTCAGTATAAATCCTAACTATTTTCCTCTTAGTGTTAACCTATACTACCCCTTCATTCTCTAATGGCAAAGCCAGCAGGGAAGACAACATCTATGTATTTTCTTTTACAGACATCAAAACAGCTGCAGAGAACCTGCTTTCTGTTCAGTTTTGGAAGAATCTGAAAGCGGACCATAATGTAAACTGGCTTTTATATCACTGCAATTTGTATCTCTTCTGACCTCTGCAGCAGCTTTCTTTTACCATTACCTGTTGTTAAAGGTATACCTATAAGGATATAACAAGCAACAAAACAGCAGCTGATTATTCTCCTCTTTTGGAAAGTCATGGAGGTCAATGTTTGGAAGTCTTTCCTGATGGCAATCTGGGTCTTTTGGAATGGCATCACGCTTGAGGTTAGATCTGCCCTTACCTTGGCCATCTTTCAGAACGTTCCTCTGGATGACATTTGGATCATGACACCTCTTTGTTTGGCTTTGTATGTTTCATGTTTTCTAAGATTTTAATCTTTTTTATATTTTTTGTTTGTGCATTTTTGTTTCATGGTACTTGAAAGCTGTTGAGAGTGTGTTGGATAAAATCTGATAAGTATGTGTGTGTGTGTGGAGAGAGAGAAGGATTGGAATGAATTAAGCAGATGGATAACATCTTAGAAAGCCCCTTATGATTATCCACTCCTATAATCAACTTCTTTTTCAGGTAATTGAATAGTAGATGGACCTACTGGTCCCCATACTTGTTTATCAACTTGCAGTGTTGAAATAAATTTCATCAGGGTGGCTAATATAACTTGTTTTTTCTTTCTTTCTTTTTTTTTTTTTCATGTTTTCTGTGTAGTTTTTAGTAGCTTCTAGATATGAGTTCCCATTGCATTTCCAAAGCCACTCTGTGAATAATAAACGTAAAGCCATTTGCATCATATTTAATTCTGCACATTCTATCTTTTTCTCTCATTAAGCCAAGAAAGTGCAGTGGCTACACATGAAATCTAGTGATACATTGCTTGGCCAAGCTGGAAATGAGACAAAGTAAAGACAGATCTATCTTTATTCATTCAATAATTATTTGTCTAATTCAACAGACATTTTATTTATTTTATTTTATTTATACATCAAATTTGTCACTGCCCATCTCATTAAAAAGCAACTCTGGGAGGTTTACAGAAGAGGTAAAATCAATTAAAATACAATATAGACACACGGTATCTCTGTTTCTGATTTTCAGGGCTTCTGCCAGATACCTTCCCTGTTACCTATATGTGTTCCTTTATAAAATTAGGAATAGCAGGGTTAAACCAGGAGTGTGCTGTATGCAAAATACTCATTTTTCCATTAAGCTATGGCATCCTCTTGATAATGCTGAGATCACTGGAGGGGTATTTATCTCATTCCAGAAAGGAAAAATGGGGGTGATCATATGTATTTACAGGAGTACAGGTCTTTGCTTTCAAAGGATTGTGAGCTAGAAAAAGGGAATAGGGACAACACATACTTTGGCAAGCAACTTCCTTGAAACAGCCTTAGCTAAAAGATCTTGACTAATACTTGGATGGTAGACCTCCAAGAAATATCAGGGTGTAAGCTCAAGTAGGGAGTTGAAAATCATCTCAAAGGGCAGCAGTGGAGACCATTTCCACGCTGTTGTCAAGAAAGCCTTACAGATGTGACCATGAAGTCACCTGAGCTTGAGGTCATCTCAAAGGACACTTGACATTTAATTCCCTAAAGGACCCTGTGGCCCTTGGTAGATAAACTGTGGGTAGGGAACCCAATTTGTTCTTCTACAAAAGCATGGATTGATCATTGCATTCTTTCTGCAGCCGTTTGGGAAACAGCAGCCGTTGTACTAACCGCCTAGTGCTTTGGGGTGGAAATGGAACAAATACTTCACAGCAGCACTCAATGGCTGCTGGCCAAAAAAGAATCCTTTCTAAAAAGCCTCTCTAATTGCCTGGTGGGATAAAAGATTTGCTGAGGTACTTGGACTCATCTTGAATGGCAGTGAATCCTGCCTTTATTACAGCCACATCACTCAAATGGTTGTAAAAGGCAAGTCACGTGTCAGCCCTTCTATCACCCCTTCAATTTCCAAGGCATAATATCTTGGTAGCCTTCAGACTGCACTGAAATTAAACTTGAAACATACACAGTGAGCCAGTTTCTCCATTTAATGATTCAATATTGGGCCACATTTCTTTCCTAAACAAAGCTGGTCCCTGATTCTTCACTTTTCTCCCCCGCTGTAGCTAGCTTCTAAGTCTACCATGGAAGCAGGATCAACAGAGGTGAGAAGCCAAGGGTAGAAAAGTCCTTCATTCTTAAAGCATAGGTTGGGTTACTAGATGTCCTCCAGATGTTGTTGGATTACAGCTGTCAGCCCATTGGCCTCGCTTCCTGGGACAAAAGGGAGTTGAAGTCCAACGCATCTGAAGAACTAGTCCTCCTTTAATGAGTTGCCTTGGAAAGAACAAGAGGTGAATGTAATCTGTTCCTATTCTAATCTTTCAGGGAGAAATTGGTAATTATTACAAAAACATAGAGCTGGACATGTCCTCTGAGCCCACTGAGTTCAAGCCATGCTTTGTGCAGAAATGTAAATTAAAGCATCCTCAACAGATTGCTGCCTGGTGGAAGAGAGCTTAAATTCTGCTTAGTGCCATTATTTCCCCTTCTAGTGTTAATTTGTAGGGGATGCTGTATTGGTCAAATTCAGTATTGCTTAATTCCTCTGTGCGTGTGCACGCACACACACACACACACACTGAATTTAGCAGACCCAGTTTCTCTTTCGGGTTGCAACTTCTTAAAAGAAAATGCAGGAAAATTATCTTGCATTCTTTGTACGTTATTCTGATTGTTTGCTGCATACCTGTGTATCTTTTTCTCCCACAGATACACCAGTTTTTTCAAAAGGTGCATATCGAATGATACTTGTTTGTGTATTAGTTTCTAACATGTGGGTTTTATATGTTTGCACTGAATTGCAGATTGAAATAATTTTTCTCCCAATCCTTGGCCTTCCTTGATCTTCTAGGCATTATACAACTGTATGAAATGCTGAAAAACAACACGAAACAATTGACCTTGGTAAACTCTTGGTGAGCTCAAACAAATGGATTTTTTTTCTCAGTGACGTCCATGGGAGATGGTCAAAATCTGCAATATGGTGAATGGAACATCCTGATCTAAGCTCTGCTCCATCCACCATCTTTCTGAATTCTACCCCCTCCCCCCCTTGTAAACGCTGCTACCTTCATTTTTTCTTCTTTTTATTTTTCTCTCTCTTTCCAAGTTCCACCAGCAGTCCATTTATTTCCAAACTTGTTTTTGGCTTCCCAAAAGAGAAAGCCCTCTCTGAGTCACCTGAAGCTAGAATAAAAGGAGAAGTGTGAGCCAGTCAATGACTGCAAGAGGATGAAGGGCTGTTTAAGATGTTCTGTCCGATGCTGTGTACCTCAAAAAATCTTTAGTAGCCACCCAACTGAGAATGGTATATGAAAGTCCCAGAAAACCCAGGATTGCAAGGCATGAGGGTAGGACCCTCCATCCTTTGTACACACAGCAATACTACAGGGCAGAGGAGAGGCAGGACTCTGATTTAGAACTGAATGAGTTCCCATTGGGTCACTCATTCTCTCTGTTCTGTGTTGTTCTCCCCTTGTATATCTCTGCTCCCAGGCACCAAATGGAGGTAGCAGAGAATCAGTAATTCAGCCCAGATTGGCCAAAGACTTTTTCTAAGGCTCAGGCAGATGAGGGCACAAACTGTGCGAGCTGCAGAAGGAGGGTCTGGAGATCATCTGGGAGCCAAGAGCAAGGGCTTAATGAACCTGAGTGAATCAAAGCCACAGCCAGATCCATTTTCCCCCAATCTGATATTTCAGCTTATAAATCAGGGCTGCTGAATATTGCATTCCCATTGCAGCTACCAGCCTTTAAGGCTTTCAGAAGAAAGCCTTCCTTGTAAGTAGGACCTTTCTCCTAAGCCAACGTCTACTTCTCAGGATGACCATTGATCAGAGATAGGCTACATCTTTCATCAGATCAGCAAATCCCTACAACACCAAGTGACTGATTGGATTTAAGACTTTCTACCTGACTTGGAAGTAGAATCATTATCCTTTCAAGCATGCAGTGGACTCTAAGAGACCCTCACTTTTATAGGTTTTAGGAAAGGGGGGTCTATATCATGTATACTGGTTTACTTACCTTCCAAAGGAGACATGAATAGTGGGGGAATACAGTAACTTCAGGCTGGTATAGCTGAGAAGACTTCTTTGTTTTCAGTATACGTCATCCTTAAAAGGTTTCCTTCAAAACCAAGCTTGACTCTTGAGGACTTCATGAATATATCCATGTCAAGGGTTTTGGCAACATTATGGAAGTAGTTTGCTAGTGGCTCCTGCCCAAAAGATTGATTGATTTGATTCTATTTTTATCTCACCTTTATTTTTGATCAAGTCAAGGTGGGATACATACCTCATGGTCATGCCTCTCTCTCTCTCTCTTTTTTTTTTACTTTCCAGGTGTAATGTTGACAGCCTGATAGAGAATCACAGTCTGGTCTCTTGGATGTAGCTTTCTTATCCCTTAAGACAGTGTTGTCCAAACTTGGCCACTTTAAGATGAGTGGACTTCAACTCCCAGAATTCCCCAGCCATGGTTGGCTGGGGAATTCTGGGAGTTGAAGTCCACTCATCTTAAAGTGGCCAAGTTTGGACAACACTGACTTAAGAGAATGGCCTCCTTGACAGCTTGTAGGGAGACCCAAAGGAAAAGTCAGGGGAAAAAAAAATCCACCATAACTAGCTGAACAATAAATTGGGTTCTAAAAATGAAAGCAATCTAGTCACTGAGATTGCTATAACTTTCATCACATTCTCTTCAATAAATCTTGTGAAAAGAAAAATCCCAAGAAGAATCTTAATTTCCATTGAAAAGAAGTGCCAAACACTTGATATCACGTGATTTCTTTTTTCCTTGTGTGTTTGTGATATGAGTTGGGCTAGATTGTCCTTCAACGCCAGTATGTTATTGTTGTGTTATTACTGCTATGGTCTATCATTACTTGTCTTTTCTTCTTTACTTATTGCATTCGTTTCTTTAATCCTATGTTTACTACCCAGAAGATGGTCAGCTCTGTAAACTGATTAAATAAATTTATTTACTTGTTTATTTGTATTGGTTTCATTCATTCATTCATCCATCCAATTATTCTAGCTTATAGCCCTGGTATCCTATGGTGATCTTACACTAACGAGGGCCTGACAAGTAGTTCATTGTCAAAAAGAGTTGAAAGTGTCAGCCATTCTTAAACCCTAGCTTTCTAGGAAAAGGGATGGTGAGGCAATTAGTTGGAAGAAACATGCAGTTACATATTGCTAGCAGCATCCGTGACACTCCCTGATAACTTATAGATAAAGGCAGAGTCTTAACTTAAACACAGAGCCCTGCAGGGAGATTCCCTGTTAACAGCTCAAGCCATGAGTTCTATGGGTGAAGCCCTCTGAAAACATTTTGGGCAGTGAAATATGTGTGGGGGTCAAAACCCTAGAAATGTTTCCATGATTATCTCTGTGTGCAGACTCTGTAAGAAGTTTTTTTTTTTTTTTTGCAATTAATACCTAGTAAAACATATATATATTTCTTGCCGAGAAAACTGCAGGGACCAGTCCAGGCAGTCACCAGGAGTCAATGATACACACACACACGTGCAGATACAATCACCCTAGGGAAAAAAGCCTAACACCGAGAATGTAACATCCCTCTCAGCTTCTCTATAGCTGTGCTCTTAGTAGGTAAGACTATGCACATTTTTGTGTGCGCGTTATATTAGACTAAATTGAATGTAAGTGTTAAAACTTAAGTACATAAGGCTTAGAACCTAGAAGCTGGTATGTGATATCAAAACGTGCTAATTGCTGCCTTCAGTATTATTTCATTATTTTAGTTTGTTGGAGTACTCAGGATCCTTAGAGCCAAGGTTGCATTAAAGAAGAAGGACATGTTATTCCTGCTCTCAAATGAATTTTGTCTCATGGCTTTTTCTAAACCAGTGTTGTCCAAACTTGGCCACTTTAAGATGAGTGGACTTCAACTCCCAGAATTCCCCAGCCAGCCATGCTGGCTGGGGAATTCTGGGAGTTGAAGTCCACTCATCTTAAAGTGGCCAAGTTTGGACAACACTGTTCTAAACATTGATTATGTGCCATCAAGTCAGTGCTGAAACAGCACAGTTTGTTTAGGACTCAAACCCTCATCCCAGATCTCCACCCCATTGGACCAATGGTTGGATTCACCAAGAACTTCAGTACTATATCCCAGGATGGGAGCAGAAGATAATGATAAAGGGGTCACAATAGCCAAGATGCAATGGGAGAAGTTGCGAGAGTTAGCAACAGGGTCAGATGAAAAGCAACACAACAGGACAACTGATTGTTCCAAAGCAAGGAACATCAGTCAGGTGGGACTTCCAGACAATAGAAGAAGCTGGCCACCCCACTTCATAGGGTGGGCAAGAAAAAGAGATATCTCAAAAAGAAAGGTGTGAATCTTGATTCTCTATATATAGTTTTGAAGCACAGCAGTCACTAGAAATCTTCAGTAATGGCTCTTTGGCTTTTTAACCATAACACCTGATCATATCTTCCTGGATTCTTGAGTGCCTGTTAATTATTCAGCCAGGTTGTGTGTGTGTGTGTGGGGGGGGGGGTAGATGCTAACAGGCAGCAATCATTACAGGCTCTGAACATAACTTGAAATATTTATTTATTTATTTATTTATTTATTTATTTAACTTGTCCCTGCCCATCTCCCCCCAATGGGGGACTCTGGGCGGCTTACAACATATTAAAACAATAAACAAATATACAGTTAAAATTTATAAGAGAACACATTTACAAAGAATAAAAGGAAAAGGAAAAATCCAGAAGGCTGATGCAAGCAACACCAGGCCTCTAGGGGACTAGCCAACCCCGTATCTGATGATCTCCCTCCCCACCCCAGGCCAGATGGCAGAGTCAGGTCTTCATAAGTATCCATGTTCAAGCAACATCTCCACTTTTATTATTCTTTGTTCACTTCCATAAAATACTGTCCGTACAGTAAACCACAGATGACACACACACATACTGATGTCATCAAACTAGCACCACCCTTGCCACATTTGAGGTAAGTCACAACATTTGTATCATGACACATCACAGATAGATCTTCATTTGTTCATCTCTACCTGCAGACACCCATGCTTCTACAGAGGAAGTTGGAGAAGTGATGAACTCAAGGTCCAATGTGATGGTAGATAACATGCAAAGTTTCTTGAACCAGTCTCCTCTCTACTCACTGCCAATCGCTCAGAATGAAGATATTTTATTAGTAGAAAGGAGATCTGTGCTACTTACAAGTACAGTGTACTGATTTCTACCAGTTTTTTAGCATAATTTCTTACTTTTTATCACTGTGTACTTCTTTGGCTGACTATCCAGGGCAAGGTGTGCATATGATTAGGCAATCACCTAGCCCTCTCAATTCATTGCCTTCTCTGACTGTGTGATCAGATTTTCCTATCTATCCTCTAAGCAATCAAGGTTAAGGGGTAGAAGGATTATTTATTGCCCATCAATCAAACCACCTTTCTCCAACTCAGTGAATTCAGTAGCATTCTCAAGATGTTGTGATTTCCTTCCAGAAATAGATCTAGGAGGGGGAAAAAAATTCTGAAGGCTGGAAGACCTGATCATAGGATATTTTTTTATAAGTTGCAAGAGGAACTTGCAGGACGTGTTGGAGAATGTCTTGTGAATTCTGATACTAAATGAGCAAATCTAAACTTTACAAACCAAAGCATGAATCAATGGGTAATTATCCACTAACCTTTTCCCTTTCTGGATTGGCTAATAAGTGTATGGGGTAGCATTTTAAATTTTATTTTTTCTTTTCCAAATAAAATACAAAGTGTATTTAAAAAGCAACAACATAATACACATACACGGGAAGAAGATGTAAACAAAGCCATGCGCATAGAGAAATTTCAGCTGCAGAGGCAATATGGTTTACTGGGACTGGACAAAGCTTTTGAAAGAGATTTGTACAATGGTGTGATGGAATGTATCTATGAAGGGGGGAGTGATGTGGTGGTTTTCAGAAGAGAGCAAGATTCTCAGAAAGGAGGGGGTGCATTCCAAGAAGGACAGAGAGACAAGAGACAACACAGTCCGGAGCAGGAGCATGGGAAGTGTAAGAGGTTTAGAATACTCATTCCCTAGAATCTCCCAGGGTATATCCACTGGTTGCAGTAGTACAGATTTTGTCTGATTTTGTCTATATAGTGTAAACAATAAAAGAACTGAGCTAGGTTGGACTGTTTCCCTGTTGTTCTTGGGCTGGGCCTGACAAATGGATAAGAAAGCAATGAAAGCAACTTCTTCCTGAATCATGAAAGCAGCCACAGCAATGAGAAGGTTACCTTGAAACTGTTCCTGGCCATCTCTGCCTGCATAAATAGGCAACACAACATCATTTCAAAGGTAGAGGCAACGTTGCTTCATGAAACAGCTTCAAAAGCATGCTTTGCTTGAAGCATCTTCGACATGGAACATCCCTTTGAAGCTTTGAACAACTCCAGAAATAAGCATAGCATTGCATCGATTGGGAAGAATGTGGAAGAAATAGATCAGAAATGCATCAGACTTTTTTGCATGCACATTTTTTGTTTTTACCCAAAGACTCACAAACCCGGGAGAACACTGATCTTACTGCATCTGCACATGGCCCCCTGCACAGAATATGCAACTAAAACAATGATTTCACAATTTGATATGGCCAATGAGATTTGGCTCGGTGATAACGGTCAGGGAATGGCAAACCATGCTCGTTCGAAATGAGGACAGAGTTTCTGAAGAGGTGAAAGATTTCATTTCTTTTTACAGAATGGCAAAAAAATGTCCCCAAGTGGTAATGTACACACACACACCCTTTGCAGATTGCACACCCACACTTGCACCTTTGTTCCACTGTTCACAATGCTTGTGGCAGCTCATCCGTGTTTATATTTGCTGCTGAAAAGAAACGAAGAGAAGTTATGGCATGATTTGATTTGACAGTTCAGCTTCCTTGGCTCTTTACAAGAAATCTATCGAAGTATTACAGGTATGCTCCCCTTGCATGCTCGAAAACTCCCCTGCAGCCATGCTCAGGATGGTATGTTCTCAACAATATGAAGATGTTACTCTAGTTTTCCATCATGCCTGACAAAGGAAAGGGGGTGGGGGAAAGAAGTTATCATCCTACAGCAACCTGACCTGGAAAATGTTAGCAGGTGTTGATGACAGAGGAAGATAGGCACATGGGAAGTAAAGACTTTCACGGATTTGGATCTTTGGGGGATGGGTTGGGGGGGAAACGATGCATACAAATGAACTGGTAGGCATTCACTGTTATTTGCAAGCAGGCCATTTACAAATTAAACTGGTTTGTGAGTGATTATTTACAGTGAATTTATTTTACAAATCCCTTTTTATTTTCCTAAGCTGTTCCACTGGTTTTTAAGGAGTCTGTTTTTCCTTCAATGCTGCACTTCTTTCCTTTCTTTTCCGTAAGTTCTTCTTAGATTCATTTTCCCTCCAAGTTAAGAAGGTTTTTGTGTTGTTTTTGAGATTCCTTGTGCAGCAAAGTTCTTTTAATTCTCAGATGATTAAACAGGGTTGGGGGCTATTTGTTCCCCCCATTCCACAAATCGTCCCTCAGCTTTCAGCTTAGTTTATTTTACAGAGAAAGAAAGTTGTCAGTTGCATTCTCTGGCCTTCTGTTGCCCCAAGATTGCAGGCTAGGCTGGGAAATTAGAAATATTCCAGAAAAAGACAATAGCTAATCACTTCTGCACCAACTGCCTGGATGTGTCCACGAAGTTGTCCAGAATTGTGTCTGACCCAAGGGACACTTTAATGGCATTATTTTTTTCTTAAACACCTCTTTAAAAAAAATGCAATGATCACCTGACCACTTGGTGTAGCAACAGGATGATGGGAATAGAAGGTCAAGATCAATGAGTTCTTCTCAAATCCTACCCAACAGTTAAGTTAACTATTCCTCCTTTTGTATCAGGGCAGCAAACATTCTGCACAGAGCAAAGATATCATTTTCATATCTGCGAAAAGTAGTATTAAAATAGACCAGGGATGGGTCCCAAGGAGCCTCCATTTTTGTGGCTCTCCAAGCCTCCACTGATAGTCCTTGAATTTGGGAGACTGAGGGCTGATAAAAGGTACCAATGTTTCATACCACTCAAAGAACGAAAGCACAGTAAAACAACTGTGGAAAAACTAGAATAGGACAAACAAACAAACAGCTGAAGAATTTCTCCAAATCTGAAAAATGAAAAGTCCCAGCCACCAACGTCTATGGGAAGAGGGGTGGAGAGGTGGGTCAAAAAAGGCAAGATTGCCATTAAAGCAGTTTGATCATAGCCCCACCTCTCGGTATGCATGTGCAACGTTGTACAGTACAAAAGATGTGGGGGTCTGATCATGCTGTTGCAACTGCCATCTTGCTTTTTTTAACCTGCAGAGGCTGGTGACCCAGCCTATGGTTGCAATGTGATCCCACCTCTTTGCACAATTAGCCTTCCATCACCTTAATGGATACAGCTGCCCCATCATTTGGTAACGGATTAAACAAACAAAAGAAGAGACACAAAAATGCTGTGTTTCCCGAAATTAAACCTTTTTCTTCCTAAAAATGTGTTCCCCTTGTTGTCATTTTTATTTATTTATTTTTTTCCTCCAGTATAAAGTTAATAATGAAAATCCCCTGGTTGTCGTGAGACACACCCACACCCACACGCACGCACACACACACAGACACACTACTGTGCTTACTTTTGAATTACCCAGCAAATTAACACTTACAGCTTATTGCAGCTGGTGAGATTTCAAGCCAATTAAGCACAATGTTAAATCAATGCAAATATATTTTGGGATTGATCTACAGCATCACGAAGGGCCTATGTGGCTGCAGGAAAGCAGGATGGTGCCTGAATGAAAGAAAAGAAATATGAACTGAGAATGGGGTGCATTTTCTCCCCACCCCCCATCATCAATTTTCATTATTTTGGGGGGGAGGGGGACTTGCTTTAATCTTTCATTGTTGGCAAATTATGCAAACAGATAAAATAAGTTTTCAATAATTTGCTTCCCTCAGCGTGTGTGTATACACACACACACACACGCACATTTATTCATGCTTTCTCATGAGTAGAAGGCTATTTGTCCAGGCAGGAGTCAATTTAATAATCTTTCCAATGAAAGTCCCCAGAATGAAGTTTGGGGAACGATCAACTTGCAGCCTGGGAAGGCCTTTGTGTCTGTTCTTCCTTCAACCTTTGGAAGCCGCCAGTCTCAATGGGATTGAACTCTTATTGTGGAACTCAGTTTCTATTCATGATACTTGGAAGCCATCCCCCAGACACGAAAATGATCTTTTTAAATATCATCGTTCTTGGGTTATTGAGGAAGAAAAGCAGTTGAGTCGCTTTTGGGATTTGCCAGATTGTGGTGTTCTGAACGCTGGGGTCCTGTTTCTAAACCAGAAACCAATTTCACCATTTTGGGAAATCAGTGCATTCTCCCCCCCCCGCTTTTTTTTTTTTGTTTAATTTTTGAATAGAAGGTGGCATATCAACAAGTGGGAACCGCTTTCATTTCCCTCCACATATTTTAACTTTTTCATCTCTCTATATCAGAGGTACATAAGCTGAGGCCTTGTGTTCACATGCAACGTTTCCATAAAGACTTCAGTACTGCCCCTAGAAGCATCAGAAACTTGTAACTACATTGTCATGTGGAATGTGAGAAAAGTAGGAAATTATTGCATTCATGGCAGTATCCTTCCTTCCTTCCTTCCTTCCTTCCTTCCTTCCTTCCTTCCTTCCTTCCTTCCTTCCTTCCTTCCTTCCTTCCTTCCTTCCCTTTTTCCTCTTTCCCTCCTTCCTTCCTTCCATTTCCCAACTCCATAAGACCATGGGCAATGTACAACATTAATATTTAATTAATCAAAAGCTTTCTCTCTTTCTCTCTCTCCTGGCCACCCATCTTTCTGCCCATTCATTTCTTGGAGTGTGACCCCTGTCATTTCACTTGAAAACCAAGTGCCGTGCAGAGACTAAGAAAAAAACCCACCCCCTCCCCACTGCATTAACAGTGTAGATATATCGATTGATGAGGATTACAAAACGACAGTCTAGACCCAGATACCAATAGGACTGTATTATGATTCCTTTTCTGAAGGGTTTTACTGACATGCATGTATAATTGTGTGTCATAATATGATAGTGAAAAGTAGCATTTGTGATAGGATGTTATATTCAGCTGTAGCAAGGGTTTTTCATGATAAAAGTTTTATTTCTTTAACGCACCTACAACTAGGTGCAATACAGAGTAATAAAATGCAACATCGAGAAGTTAATGCAATAACTTACTACAATCCAATTGAAGATCACAAGTAAGATACAAGAGCCTCACGAGAGTAACCTGAAAGGGCCATTGCATTTAAAACCACCATTAGAACCTATGTCTAAATAAATCTCTGCATAAAGAATTAAGACTTAAACCAGCTTCACGGAGACTCATTAAATGTGCTTTTTAAAATGTTGGCAAATCAACTTGAGGTGTAATTCTGGAGCAGGTAAGTTTCAGAGGATTGGCACTAAATGGGAGAAATCTCTGAATTGTGACATGACCGTTTCAATACTAAACGGGGCTAAGTTAGAACACTGCAGACAAGTTGATTCAATCAATTATACATCAATAAAGGTATTTATAGAGTTTTATCCAACTGCACCTGGTCATCAGTAATATACAAGGAGAGTTGAATAATAATGCATGTAATGCATATAAAAAGAAATTGGCACACATTTTAGAAGATAACTTTGCAAATAAACATGATAAGGGGAAAGAAGACATTGAAGTTCAGAAAAATGAGAAATGAAGCAAAATTGAATTTTACAGAGACACCAGCCTCTATTTCATACTTATTCAGAACAGCACAGTTTGTGCTGCAACTAATCTTAATAACGTGCCTTTTGTCTTAGAGGACTATCAAGAGATTCATAAGGTAAGGCCACAGAATTTTTAAAAAGATATATAAACATCTTTAAAATATGCCCATGAACGTTAAAATCCTAAACACTTAAACATTAAAACAGAGGTGTCTGCAGAGTATGGTCAAAAAAGTCAACCTGGCAGAGATAATATGAGAATGAGAGCTCAACTCTTTTTTATGTATGTTGCATGACGCACATAAAAAATGGGTGGAGCTGTTATCGCACTGTCATGATCAACATCTTGACTTTTTTGACCTCTCTGGCAGATACCCATGCATTACAATCACCCCAACACTCCCTGGAGTTCAGCTTATTTGCTTAGTGACTGCATTTTTGTAGGAAAACACAAGTGGTTTTCTTTGCCTACTTCAGGGCTACTGTGGTTGTTTGAACTTCCCAATCTGACCAACATCCCAAGCATTTCCTGATGGCCTCCCTTCCAAACCGTAAATCCCAAGATCAGCCAAAGATGACTTGGTGTTGTTATCTGCTGAGGTGCGCATGTGAATACATGTGCTCAGTATGCGTATGTGTGGATAGAAATTAGGGATGGGCAAATGATTTCAGTCAACAGAAGGTGTCAGCCTGGACCATAGATGTGATGGCAGAAAGAATCAAGTGAGGATACAGAGCCCGGATTCCCTTTTTTTTTTTTTTAGCATAAGGGACATTCTGTGGTGCTGCCCCACCATCTAGTCCGTGTTTCTCAACCTCAGCAACTTTAAGATGTGTGGACTTCAACTCCCAGAATTCCCCAGCCAGTATGATCTAGGCGCTGCCCCTTCTGAAGAACTTCATACAGCTCCTATAACATGAGTGGAAATAGCAATTACTGGACTTTAACTAAAAGAGGTTTATGTCACACCTTATAGTGGTGTGGGCAATTGTGTGTGTGTGTGTGTGTTTGTCCCAGTCCTTGACAGTGTGAAGTGATTTGGGGGAGAAGGGAGGGTTAGGATTAGGGGCACCATCATCCAAAAGGTAAAGCTAGGATTCCTCCTCCTCCTCTTCCTCTTCCTCTTCCTCTTCCTCTTCCCCTTCCTCCTCCTCTTCTTCTTCTTCCTCTTCTTCCCCCTCCTCCTCTACCTCTTCCTCTTCCTCCTCCTCCTCTTCCTCCTCCCCTCCCCTCCCCTCCCCTTCTTCCTCTTCTTCTTCCTCTTCCTCTTCTTCCCCCTCCCCTCCCCCTCCCCTTCTTCTTCTTCTTCTTCTTCTTCTTCTTCTTCTTCTTCTTCTTCTTCTTCTTCTTCTTCTTCTTCTTCTTCTTCTTCTTCTTCTTCCTCCTCCTCCCCCTCCTCCTCCTCCTCCTCCTCCTCCTCCTTCAATAAGCCCATGTTAGAATTTTCTCTGTAAGACTGCTCATCTGGGGCAGTTACCCCAAAGTTATCAAGTCATTCGTACCCTGGTTTTTGCAGAAATTATTTTTCAGGTTTGATTTTCCTTTAAGCCACATCATTCCATACAATTTCTTCATGCAGAATTCCAGCCTTGAAGACAGAGAATCAGGCACTTTACCAATGCAAAGCATCTCAAAATGACATTTCCTTCCTGCAGAAGTTAAAATCTTGTGGCTTTTTGGGGAGGGGTGTTGGGGGAGGGAAATAGGTAACAATCTGTGTTAATGTATTCCCTTTTCTCTCCAGAAAAAGAGTGAAAAAAAGAAAGATCCCATTGCCGTCTTAATGGATGTTTCACCTGGAGCCACTGTAAAAAGCTGAGGCCGGGTTCATTCCAATGAACTGAAAAGTAAAGTATTTTTAATTTTACTTCCAATTATATGCAAGAAGATGAATGAAGCCAGAAAATCCTCAATCAGAGCCAAAAGGGAGTCATAAATCATTCACTTAGATGATTGGATAATTTATAAACTCCTCTGGGTATTGTGGAAATGGACAAGAATAGTTAAAACCTGTCTCTTTGCCACAGATCTGGGAGCCTGTGATAAATTAGAATCTGTCTTTTTCTCCTCTCCAGCGATCATTTTGAATACGGTGGAGATGTCCAGGCACCGGCTGCTTAATTGCAGATGGAACTCTCTTACATTGAATCAATTCCCATCTTTTGTCAGAGAATCATGACAACAGTGTGCTTCACTTCACCTGAAATAGCTAACGGGCTGTTCCATTCACGGTCAATGAAGAAAGAACCATGTCTACAAGCAGGGAGAGAATCTAACTTCCTTGCTGGCGTGAAGTATTTTTAAGGAGAATATTTCTAAAAACGTGGGCATGGCTCGCGTATGGGTATGAACTCATCATTATGGATGAGTGAGGGGGTCATCCAATTCATGGTTTCTTATGAGGTGTTTCTGAAATTCACAACTCCTTTTTTTTACATGAACAATTTGTCACCCATACCTCTCTCTCTGTCTAAATCGATATGAAAATGAATGTAAATGAAAGGAAAATGGACCAGTTGGTTTACCCAGGCAGAGATCCCAGAGAGTTTCGTTCAGCTTTTTCCAACCTGGGCGTGCTTCAGAGGTGTGGACTTCAACTCCCAGAAGTCCAAGCTGGTGTTGCCATTGCTGAGAATGTTGGGAGTTGGTGACTGAAGCATGACCGAGCTCTTAAAAGCCTGCATCTTCAGCTCTAACTGGGTTCAGACAGCACCATAAACTGAAGTTTTCTCATGATTTATTAAATCCACCAGTTGGTCTGATGCAACATAGCTTACCATCTACAGTGGCTGGAACCATACAATAACCTAAGGCAAAGCTGAACACATAACGTGAGAATTGAGTGCTATGCAACAGGATAGCAAGATCCCTTGACACAGGCATGCTCTAGGGAGAACTCCTTAGTCCAGTGTTTCTCAACCTTGGCAACTTTGAGATGTGTGGACTTCAACTCCCAGAATTCCCCAGCCAGCCTTGCTGGCTGGGGAATTCTGGGAGTTGAAGTCCACACATCTTAAAGTTGCCAAGGTTGAGAAACACTGCCCTAGAGACCTGAATAAAAATGGCTAGGCACTATTTATTTATTAAAATATCAGCTATAGTCTAACAACTGACAAGAAAACAGGCAGGAGAGCAGATACAGCATTGTACCCACTCCGACTTCAAATCCTGCATCTTCTTTCCAGATGTGCCTCGTATGCCGTTATCTTAGCCTACCTCTTTTCACACACCCAAGTATCATTGCTTGAAGACAGCTGCATGTTGACATTCTCGGCATCCATGCTCCCTGTCTAGACTATTCCTTCCTTCTAGGTGATGTTCTCCCACCTCGGGGGATCCCTGCTAATGTGAATGAAGCAAGCCGTATTTTTCATGTCGAAATAAGATTGATCCGTTTTGTTTCTGATCCCAAATGGCATAATGGGAGTTAGGGGTGTATACTTACATACATATCACAGCATTCTCTATGCTCGAAATAATACTATCTACTCAATCTGGGTGGTACCAACTTTTCTTTGGTTTTATGAATCTTTTCCCAACCAGGAAGGAAATTAGTTAGTTAAGGTGAGAGAAAGCAAGTAAAACTGACAGATTTGTCCAGCTCACCGTAACGTCTATTTCCAAGTTAAAGGCAAAAGTGAACTCATTATAACTAATTACTTGTGATTTTTCTCCCCTTTGCTGTATTAAGACACGGCAGCCAAAAAAAAAAAAAAATGATGAAAGTTTGATAAGACTTCTAACTAAAATAGATTCATTGGGGTTATAAAGAATAGAATCCAACTTCTTTATGTTTAAAGGCAGCGGGCAGTTGCAGCAGACGGTTTTGTCGAGGCTGAGCCACAATAATCCAAAAATACAATTTTGGAAGGTGGCTGTTTTTGCTGCAAAGCCCAATTCCTTAAGCACACAGTGAAACTGATTTTATCAGGAATCTACAGAAATTGTGGGGGTGGGGTGGGGGGACAACAAAACTAGTCTAGTCACAAAGGGAAGAAAACCTCACACAACTGGGGATGGGGAAAAACTTGTGAAGGGTTATATACTGACCATTGCCTTTTTTTTTTTTTTAATTGAAGAGGAAATTCCAGAAAATTTCCTGGCTCAATTGTCCTTCCAAACTGGGAACCAAGATTCAGCTGAGATGTTTCGGAAAGATCAGACATTACCTTTTATTGCTATTAGCTGTGATGAATTAACCAGGGAAGGAAAATGGGTTTTATTATTTGTAGCTAAACTTAATGTGGAAAAAGAGATGCACTTTGCTCAGCCCTTAAAGCCAGCATTATCTAGAGATATCTTTAAAGCTGTGTCAAACTTCTTCAAAACTGATGAACTGAACTGGAAAAACTGGGTGGAGTTTGCACTACAGGTGCTCTGAAAATGGTGGGATTTGGGGCAGTAATAATAATTCATCTGTTTTCAGGATGAACTGCATCATTGGTTCCCTAGTAGTAACTTCCAATACTCTGTCCATCAGTCTGTGAGAAGATCTGATCCTCACTGGGTATCAAGGTATTTAATTACTTAGAAAACAATACATAATTCTCCCTGCTTTGTGAAGATTTGGGAGTCAGTCACCAAGTTTTTCGTACTGAGATCTGTTGGTGGTCAAAAGGAAATATTCTTGGCTGGATTTATGATCCACAAGATGACATTGCTCTATTTCTGGAATATCATGGAAAATATAAGGAAAAACTTCCTTTCAGTTGGATCTATACAATGATGAAACAGTCTCCCTATAGAGTGTAGGTTCTCCAGTTCTGGAGATTTTTAAGAAGAAGCTGGATAGCCAACTTTTGAGGATGGTTTAATGGATTTTCCTGTACATTGCAGACGGTTGGACTAATTTATTCTTGTAGTCCCTTCCAACTCTACAGTTGTATGATTCTATGGAAAAACCCAAGTGTTTGAGGCCTTCATAAGAGCTTCAGCTGAGAGATTATGATTTGGCTGACTTATTTGAACCTTGAACACACTAAATGTGAAAATTCAAGAGACTTCAAGAGATCAACACCATGCCATCCTCATTGCTCATTATGATATAATTGAAATATTGATAGCCAAACTTCAGCTACAGATAAAGCAAGTTGCCGCTATAAATGTTGTTTTATTTTCTTGACTTGATGAAGTTCACAAGGACATGGTTTTTGAAAATGTGGTCAAGGAAAAAATAAGAGCCTCACCTGTCCTGTCTGTAAAATGGATTCAGACAATTTTTCCCCATCTGACATCATGGATGAAAATGACATCATGGATGAAAATTTTAACCACTAATATTCAGCTTTTGCCAGAGAACTTCCCAGAAGAGCAGATAGAACTCAGGTTTGACTCAACTACCCAAGATACTGTAACTTCCAACAAATCACTTTGAAGAGATTGGGGCTAAATGATCTCTTTGCTTACCCAACTGTCCCCACAAAAGTAAACAAGATCTACATGTCTTCATCTTATTTTCATCAATGGACATGTAAGGGGTTAATTTTTCTGCACTTTTCACTATGGAAACAAAGCAACACAGCTTTGTGAGAGCAAGTGGCCACTTGCATAAGGCCTTATCTTCCAGAATTCAAAAGCTTATGATAAACAAGCAACTTCATTGTTCACACCAATAACAACTGTAACAAGTAATGCGTGACAAAAATAGGTCTTTTCCCCCTTAATTTCAAAGTGCACTGATTCTTTTTAAACCTCTTTGAAAGTTCATTCTTTTTTAAAATTTGAAATGTCATAATGAGGAGAGTCAAATCTGAAGGGGCTGTGAGATTTTTATGTTTGCCAAAAGAAGGCATGGGTTGAGGAACACTGTTCCAAGGTGCACTTTCTTGGTACAATTTGCAAGCACCTGCAATATCTAATAATTGTGCATAGCTTTACCCTACATTTGTGTGTCAAATCTTCCTTCAAAGTAATCTAAAACTAGGCATTATGACTTCTCATCTGGTATTTTCCTCTCCATTATGAACTTCTATGATAGATTTATTGACAAAGCTTGGTTAAGAAAGATTGCCCCAACGTGTTGAAACTGTGCTTCTAACTTGCAGAAGCAAGATGATTGATGCACAACCCGTATTTCTCTTTCTGATGAGGATTATAATTTAGACAAAATAATTCTCTTTCATTTCAAAATAAAATAGAAATTCTAAATAACAGGTTGAAAATAATACTGCATTTTCTAATGCTTATAAACAGCCTCCAGGTATGTGAATTTTAACCCCTAGGATTCCTCAGCCAGCAGACTCACTGCTGAGACTTCTGGGAGTTGATCCGCACACCTGGAGGATGTCCAGGTTCAGATAGTCTTGCTCAACATCTTCCCATTCATCTATGAAATCTTCCTCTATGCTTTGATTATGCAAACAAATCAGAGGATTGCTATAGGACAAAGTTGATTATACAAACAGATTTGCAAATCAAGGTGATCCAATAGTTCTAGGATGAATATAAAAGAATGCTACTGGAATTTGAAAGAGTCTATGGCTTAACATGCAGCAACTTTCTTTGGGACAAGGGGAGATGAATGACAAAAGGAGCATTGTGTCATGTAACATTGCCCAAAGAAAACAAAGGGTCAAAAAGTGCATCATAATGGCCCAACATTGTTTTCATCATTCAGATGAACACAGCAGGATTCTGCAGAGTGTTTTGCCTACATGAAAAGGCTAGAGCTGGTAGTCCTACCGCTGGTTTGGATGGTTTTAAAAGGGGGGTGGACAAATTCATGAAGGGAAGGTTCTTTAATAAGGGCAATTAATCCTGAAGACTTCTGGGTTGAGGGCACTATGCCTCCAGATACCAAATACATGGGGACAACAGTGGAAAAGTGCACCCTGGTGCCATCTTCTTGCTTCTATGAGACACAAAATGTTCTATTAAGATGGGGCTTGACCTGATCCAGGAGGTCTATCTTGTGTTCTTATTCTGTCCAGGTCAAAAACTCAATGTTGAGCTGAGGTTCATCTCCTCCATTGCACTTAAATGCTCCCCAGCGGATGTTTTTATTCCCATGCAAGCAGAGGATATTGTATTCCTTTCAAAAATGCTTTTAAAGGTCTAGTTATCTCTCCTGTGGTAGAAGGATAAGCTTGCAGTTCTCCAGGTTGTCATTTGCAGCTTCTGGATGATAGTCATTTAATAAAGAAAATGGAGAGAAATGGTCTCCATTGAGCAATGGTACAAGTGTGTGTAGACACAGGCCCATCCCATCCTGCAATGCAATTCATTCCAGAGAGGCACTGTGTGAATCATGTGAACGAGAAAATATATATTTCCATTTGAACAGGGTGAGCCTTGAACACTGAGACCTTGGCAAAATTACTGTAGGGATACGTCGCTGTGTGAGTTTCTCATGGGTGTTATTTCAAATGGCAATTTGCTTGACAAACCCTCACATATTTTACTAGCATGCAGAGAACTGAACTTAAATAGCTCTATAGAGTTTCACCAATTTCATTGGGAGATTTGCTCCTGACATTGTAACGTTTGCCACTTACCTTTATTTAATCATTTCTTTAGCTCCTTGGGAGGACAATCAAAGGCCCAATCTATTTTGTTCTTTTTCTCCAGCCAAACTCAATTCTGGGAAGAAGTGTCCCATACTTTCACACAGCATTGTGTCTCCCCACAGTTCTCTTCCTTGGCCCCCTAGGAGGACATATGCTTCCCCTTGTTTTTAGACTCTAGGATCTGTTCAGGGTTTATCCTGGATGAAGGAAGACCTCTAGTACATCCATACCAAATTTGGATGATCACTAGATGGAAGCAAAGACCCAGAGTTCCCTCTTTGCTGCCATCTCATGGTGCCCTCTCTCACTGCAGTCCAACTGGTTGTCCTCCTCTATATTTTTTTCATCACACTGAAGTCTTCTTCACTGCCCATACTTCTCAACTTGAAAAGGTCCCACAGGAGAAGTTGCTCCTGACATTTCCCTTGAGATTGGAAAGATGAGAAGCCAGGGAAGCTGCAGGCTGCTTGAGATATGACTATGGACAGCACATTCAAAAGTATTTTCTGGCCACCTCATAACCAAATAAATTCAAAACACCACAATCCAGCCAAGAGGATTCCAGAAAAGTATCTTCTCCTTTGCAAGCAGTTCCAAAATGGATTTCTAAATTCATCCTATCCCAGAAAAAAATTCTGATATTCAGAACTTTAGGACTACATTAATACTAGAGAACTGCCGAGATTTGAATTCTAGTGTTTTTTTTTTAAATTCATTTTTAAATGCTATTTCTAATCAGTCCAAATCCTGACATACTCTGGCAAACAAGAAGTACTACATCAAAAATGCAGAATAAATGCTGGCAGCAGCCACGAAGGGAGTCAACATCTGCAAAATGTCAGGCGTGGCATTGTGGTCCAATCTCTCTGCTTTTTGTACATGCATGCAGGACTGTGCTCATGACACCCATAGTCTTGCAGATTTTCAACCCCCCCATCCCCACCCCCCCAATACCACTGCAAAACACAAAATGAACATAGACTTCAGTACAGCTGCAGGGTCTCTTATTTAATAAACTTCAAATGTGTTCGCTTCTACTGTGTTGGCTAGTGCCTAGTAGGCATTTAGCCACATTTAGATTCACAAAAGCTACAAACATCAAGAAGGAGCTAAGTCCTATGGAGCAGACCAGGATTCTACGCACAGGATTTAGCGCTTTTTGCATCCATAATCCAATCTGAAGTCAGATGCCAGGTGGCATATGTCTCACAGAGAACAAAGAGATAAGAAAACTGTTTAAAGAGATTATGATGATACACAGCATTACTGGAAATGGGACTGAGTCTTCTTTCCATTTGTTAGCATGAACATTTCATGCAAAACATTCTGCTTCCAAACCATTCTGGAACAGGCTAGAAACGTGCTGTTTTACAGCCTCTATTTGAAAAGTTCTTTTAATGTTTGACACTGAAGATGAAAACTGAAGATGTAAACATGCGTTCTGCTGCTATACATGATCACCCCCACCCCTTTAAAGTAGGACAGTTGAACTATTCTAAGACAATGACCTACTTAAAGAATCATTTAAATCTAAACTGGGTAAAATTGAGTACACTTGATAAGGCAAAAATAATCTGTCAGGGTTGTTTTCGAAGCTAGAGTTTCTCAGCGAAGGAATACAGAGAATGTAAACAGGCAATTGCCATTTGGAGCACAGTATGGGAAAAGAAAGGTAAGTTTATGTTAGTCTGAGGAAGATAATGGAACAGAGGATATGAGACCTAAATCCTAGAGGATATAAGATACCCACAAGCCCAAACTACCAGAGGCTCCTAACTGTTGGAAACAGCTTCACTTCTGATGTTACATTCAATATTCCTCCCTAGCCATGCTGTGCCATGTTTCTGGCAAGCTTCAGCCAAATCTGAACCTGCCTTCGAAAACCTGACACTAACTCCTTTAAATGTATTTTTTTTATTAGTCAGGAGAAGATAATACTTTTCTAAATGAAGGACTGTTGTTCTAAGTAGATGTTACAGAGAACGTGTGATACGTGAGGAGGAGTCTTTCCACACCACTATGAGGACAATTATTTGTTTATTTATTTATATATCACCTTCATATAGCCGCCCATCTCACTGTTCTCACGCAGTCAGAGAAAAACAACCTGGTGTCAGATCTAGCTCCTTAGCTTTCCTACTTTTTTCCTTCTCATCAGAAGTTCCTTTCTTTCTTTGTTTAACTGGTTCTAGTCTAGCCTATCCAGCCTGTCATCTGCCACTCCTCCATCCCATAATACAATAAAATATGATGGCAGCTTGCAAATGATGCGTTTGTCTCTTCCAGTTGTTTAAACGCTAGCAGCTGAAGACAATCACACAGTGACTGAGTTAAAAGTCATGATTTTCCAGAGGTAGAATCCAGTGAACTTTACAAGACTTTCCAGAAGTGACATGTCCAAGAAGTCTCTCTTTGCCATGTATCACATATTCCATTATTACTTCATAACGTGAACTTTGCAGAAGGTTATGCATTTTAAATATTCATTATCTGCAACTTTTCTGTCATGGAGAGACTTTGTTATAAGAGTATTTTTATCATCATCATCATCATCATCATCATCATCATCATCATCATCATCATCATCAAATCTGAAGTTGTTGCCAGTATAAAGGAGGCTTAAAGGTTGACTTCTGGAGATATCCTGGAGATGCCCATTTGGTTTTCTTGGCAACAGGGCAGAAGTGGGTTTTGGGCTGCCTTCTTTTGTCGTGATTTTTTGACTGCCATGTCTAGTCTATCAACCAGGTCTTTCCTTGTGACCTCTCCTACATCTACTAACCAAGCCTGACTTTGCTTAGCAGACAGGATCAGCTAGCTCAGTGTTCCTCAACCTTGGCAACTTTAAGATGTGTGGACTTCAACTCCCAGAATTCCCCCAGCCAGCATCCTGGCTGGGGGAATTCTGGGAGTTGAAGTCCACACATCTTAAAGTTGCCAAGGTTGAGGAACACTGAGCTAGATGGCATGCTTTACTCAATCCCTTTGCCTTTGGGGATATGCCAGTCTTGACATTAAGGATAGCCCTTTCATTAGGTTCTCAAACACAAATGTCACACTTGCAACACACAGTGGGACTGCATGCACCAGTGGCTCCCTCACTGACATCACATCTGCCAGAGATCCTGATAGGCTTTCTCTGGGACAGCTCTTCTATTATATATATATATTTTTTCCTCAGCAGATATTCGCTTGCAAAAAAGAAAAGAAAAAAAAATCCCCAGGTTTTAAACCAGCTGAATGTCTCTGTGTTTGTGTATTAGACTCACACACACACACACACAGAGGCTGTTCATGCTTCTGAAATGATTTAGAGGACAAGCTTGTGTAGGTCCCGCATCTTCCTGTGATTCTTTCAAGCTCTTCTTTTTTAGGGATCCCACAGGAAGTTGAAAAAGGGCAGCTCTTTTCAAAAACCAAGCAGCTTCCCCTTCTTAGAGGCTCAGCTGGAAAGGTGGCAAGGAAGGGCGCCATACTTGTCCTATGTCCAAAGTCCTCTGTTTGAATTGTTTTTGTAGTATGCACAGCTGTAAGGCACCCATCGCTGCTCTTTAACTCTGCTGGCTCTGTTTGCTAGGGTTCTGTTTCCTTGTGTTAAATGATACCTTTCATCTTCTAAAGACCCAGTAGATTATATACTGCACAGCATTATTTAAATTACCTATAGAGATATTTTGTGCTACCATAATACATTACATTAACCGTATATCAATTAATAATTAACGATGGCATCCTATTTTATTGGTGTATGTACTAATAAACTAATAAAATGGGATGCAGCTGGGGGAATATATATATTTACACACACATACTCCCACACACATATACATACACACACAGACTCTTCACTTTGTATTCTGAACTTGATGAAGTAAGCTGTTAGCTGTGAATTTGTTTATTTAATGATTTGCGAGCTTCCGCCCCCCTGCCTTTAGAAAACAGTATAACCCCATGCTACAAACTGTAACATCTTAAGCTAAAACACATTAATCTGCTTAAAAATCAGTAGAAAAATAATGCAACACCTGTAAGGAATATGGGGGAGAGTTCATTTATTCTAAAGGGTGTTATTTCATTTTCCTACTATGTTTATGTGAGGCTAAAGTGATATCTCTCTGTCTCACACACAAACATATATAAACACATATAGAGAGAGATAATGATAATGATGATAATGATAATAATTTATTAAACTTGTATGCCACCCAACTCTCAACAACTCTGGGTGGAAGCATGCATGCATAAACAACAACAAAAATCCATTAACAGCAGAGACAATTATCAACCTCTTAAAACAATATACAAACATATAATCTAGCACCGAAAATGATAAGTTGTTAAAAAAAGCTGATATCAACAGTTAGAATGGCAATTAAGCAACAAACATAAAGATCATTGACAAGTAGTTTGGAATAAATTATTCCACGTGCAGAACCTTCCAAGGGATGTTTTGAGATACAGAACAGCTCAGTTGAAGTACTCCTCGTGGAAGCACTAAGGCAGCCTTATCCCTTGGAAGGCTGAACATGGCTGCCTTGAGGGTTTTCTGAGGTTGCCTCTGAGCCTGTGTGAATGCACAGCTAAGACATCTACTGAGATTGCTAGCAGATTAAATCAGCAGTGCATGAAGACTCCTAAGAAGACAATTTTGAAGCCCTCAAACCAGCCATGTGGAACCTTTAGAAGGATGTGACAGTGCTTGGAGAAAGGGTGCTTTGCTTCACCAATGCACATTGTCAGCGTCCCTTCAAATGCTTTGCCAGCCATGATAAGGAAGTCTTTGAAGTCTCTTTAAAAGACCTCCATGGAAGAGAGATGTGCTAATTCTTCTTCTTCTTCTTCTTCTTCTTCTTCTTCTTCTTCTTCTTCTTCTTCTTCTTCTTCTTCTTCTTCTTCTTCTTCTTCTTCTTCTTCTTCTTCTTCTTCTTCTTCTTCTTCTTCTTCTTCTTCTTCTTCTTCCGCCCTCCTCCTCCCTCCCAAGGACAAGATTTTCAGAAGTGGGTGCCCTTGCCTTCTTTTCCTAGGTCTGAGGAGAGTGACTAGCTCAAGGTCACCCAGCTGGCTTTGTGGCTAACGCAGGACTAGAAGTCTTGGTCTCCCATTTCTAGATTGATACCTTTAACCACTACCCCAGACTGGCTCTCCTAAGTTCATCAGATCCAGAGAAATGCACCCTGGACACTCCACCTGGCCCAGGCCACCTGCACAGAAGGGATAGGTTTAGCAGATTAACAATCCACCCTTCTTTAGGGCTCCACATCTACCCAACAAAAATCCAGGTGAGCACTAGGTAAGAGTAGAGTTAGGGTTTCCAGTATCTCCTCGCTGCCCTCTAGTGGTCTGTAATGATTCAACGGTGGAACTGCCAGTGACAGGTTGCAAGCAGTGGGCAACTCCACGCAAGCCATATTCCAACCCAAGGAGGGAACCCGAGGAGAAGAACTTGGGAGTGCTGGTGGAAGGAGAGGACTGGAATGGCTTAGACCTTGGGAATATTTTCCCTTATCAGGGAGACTGACTATTTTGAGTACCAGCATAGGCGGGTATTCATGGGATTTAGATAATTTGTTGTAGTAAGTGAACCTGCTTGAAACTCTTGTTTCAGTTATTTAATCGAAATCAGATCATTCCTTGGTTTCCGAGTAACCTAGTGTCTGTGCTAGCTTATGACTTTCCCACATTCCACCCAGTTGCATTACTTTTAGAGACTTTAACAAAAGGGGTTTACTGCATAAATTCAGTAATTACTTGTTTATCCATGGATATCTTTTTTTTTTTTTTGAAATACACCTTTGCTTTAAATAAAACAAAAGGATTATAATACGACTAAATCGTTATAACAAAGCAAGCACAGAGTGCGGTTGACGTACTTTTTAAAAGAGGGAAATAAAGTATATATCTATATTTGTATAACTGTATACAATGTATAATTGCTAAATAAAGTTTTAATTGTTTAAAAGAAAAAAGAAAAAGGGGATTTACTGGGGCAGCAGAAGAAAAAGATAACAAAGGACTCTTCCTGCACACACACACACACACACACACACACACACAACAAGAAGGGGATGTGATGTGGTCTTCTGGATCTTGGCTAGATATGGTAGCCCCACACTTCACTCTGAATGTATACTGAAATTGTCTCTAGCACTTTAGAATCCATATTTTGGAGTTTATAAAGTGTCTGAAATAGAACTAAGGGAAAACAATAGAAGCCCCCTTCCTCAAATCAAGTTGGTGGATCCTGGATTGTCTTCCTTCCTTCCTTCCTTCCTTCCTTCCTTCCTTCCTTCCTTCCTTCCTTCCTTCCTTCCTTCCTTCCTTCCTTCCTTCCTTCCTTCCTTCCTTCCTTCCTCCCTCCCTCCCTCCCTCAGTTTCTTGGGCTGTAAAGCTCAGAAGGGGCCCTCCCTAGTTTTTTGGGCTGTAAAGGAGACAGAGGGGAGGACTGTACTTTCAGACTTGCAAAATTCTGTCAATGTAGCTTTACAGTAAAGAAGAATTAGCTCATCTGGTTGTGATTCCTATCTGGTTTACCCTGCGAGGATGACAGAAAACTGCACATACTACAAAAAAGATACCCAACGGGGGCTCAGCAGCCACCTTGTCCCAAGGCCTGGGAGACCAGCCAAGTTTCAAAGACACCTGGGACACCACCAGGTGGGACCCCCATGGATCTCTGGAGAGATGCTCTTCCAGAAGGCAGGCACTGCAACAGAAAAGGGACACTTCTTGGGTTCTGATATATGGCATTGTTTCATCAATAGCATTTAAAGTGAACCACCTCTGTCCAATCTTACTGGACAGGTGGAAACCATGGGAAATAGCTGGGCACTTAAATATCCTGCTCCTTTTTCATGAGGGGTTTTGTAGGTCATGACCAGCACCTTGAATTGCACCTGGAAGCTTCCTGAGAACTAGTGCACTTGTGGAACAGTGGTTCCTCACGAGCATGCCTTGGTCACTGCCCACAGTGGTACATTCTGGACCAGCTGTAGCTTCTGAGTGGTCTTCAAGGGCAGTCCCATGTGGAGCGCATTGCAATAGTCCAACTGTGAGGTGACTAGGCATGAGCGACTATCTGGGAGACCTCCCAATCCAGGAACAAGTGCAGCCAGAGTACTACATGGAGCTGTGGGAAGGCCCTCTTGTCCACAACTGCCACCTGTTCTTTGAGCAGGAGCTGTGAGTCCAAGACAACCCCCAGACTGCACACCAGTCTCAAATGGGAAAGTGTCACCCCACCTGAGACTAAGGGTGGAAAGATCCCTAGATCTAGGAATGTCCACAGCTACTTAGTCTTGGCAGGATTGAGGCTGAGTGTGTTCCTCCCCATGCCAACCTTCATAGCCTCCAGACACGGGGACAGGACACTGACTGCCTTACCTGGTCAGCCCAGGGTGGAGATATATAGCTGAGTACCATCTGCATCATCAGTATACAATGTTTGCTTGCACACTCAGCTTAGCACACCAAAGAAAAGCGTTATGGGCTTGATGTCAGAGGAATCCCAACTCTAATAAAATTTAAGTACAGCCATACTGCCTTACCTTCAAAAATTGCTACAGGTCTGGTTGCAAGCATGTAGCTTTTTGTGGTGGCAAATAATGACTCACTATTTTAAAGTTATGCCTCAGGAGAGCTGTTTCCTGTGTGAAGGGCATTTTAAGCAAAATAGATAAATGAATGAATCTCTACGTACAAATCTCTTGGATGGTTAAAAAAGCCATTGTTGAATTTCTTTCCAGTCCTTCCACATTCCATCAAAAGCCTTTGATTCAGGACTCAGGAGAGGGAGGGAGAGAGAGAGAAAGAGGGGGGGAAAATTGCCATCTGCAAAGGAAATGTGTATCTGTGATTTACAGAATGCTCCCCTTTTCAGAATATTAAAGCTATTACTGGCTTTAAGGGCTCAGAGCCCACCTGTTTGGAAGACAGGTGAAGTGACCCACATGTCTTTTAATTGTATTTGCTAAGCCTGAGGCATCCTGGCACCACTGTCATCTACAAGAGTAATTCAAAATATTAAAATTGGCATGCTTGGGATGAAAGTGTGATTACTGCAAAGAGAGAGGCTTTACATTTTTCCCCAAAGAGAAGGGAACTTTAGTCAGTTGGATATTGCTTTCAGTGTGCTTTAGGGTTGTAATATAGAGAAAAGATGGTAGATAGATGATGATTGATTGGTAGATAGATAGATAGATCGAGGTGATAGACAGATATATAGATAGATAATAGATTGAGATGATAGATAAATAAGATGTGAGAGAGAGAGAGAGAGAGAGAAGAAAAAGAAAGAGAGAAAGAAAGAAAGAAAGAAAGAAAGAAAGAAAGAAAGAAAGAAAGAAAGAAAGGAAGGAAGGAAGGAAGGAAGGAAGGAAGGAAGGAAGGAAGGAAGGAAGGAAGGAAGGAAGGAAGGAATTGGTAACTAGATAATTATGATTTTACTAAGTAATTTATGACAATTCTATATATTTCTAAAGACTTGAGAAAATGTAACCAATTTTCTGATTACTTGAAAAACCTAAATTGAAGAGTTTTAGATTCCTATAATTTAAACCCCTAAAATGATTACACTTCCTATACATTACCAAAAGGCATGAAATGTAACATGTTGTATACAAACATAGACATGCAAGATCCAGGCTTGAGGTCCAGACTGGATATCTGGAGGTGATACTGGTCCCATCCCTGCTGGCCTTCCTTCAAAACGTGGATGTGCCATCAGGCTTGGGGACCCCAAGGAAGTGTGGAGCCCATTAAATGGTTACATTGTATATTGTATTGCATCCTTAAATGTAGCTTTTAAATTTTTAATTGTTTTTAATGGTAGAAGACTATGACTTTACTTGGGTTTTAACACTGTACACTGCCCAGAGTCACATGCAAGTGAGATGGGCAGCTATATAAATTTAATAAACAAACAAACAAACAAACAAACAAATTAAATAAATAAATAAATAAATCCCTAAGCAGACATAGGCCTGTACGGCTGGAGACGGAATGCATTTGTTGATGGTAGATGCATTCAGTATTAGGGTTCCTCTGTCGTTCAAGCACCAAGAAAACAATGACTTCTCTCAACAGAATAATGGGTCCTTACTCTCTTTGACTGAGTAATCATGTCCGTGAACTTGTGTTATTACTTGATTATCTTGGTTTGCCTTAATATGTTTGCCTTGCAGAATCCGTGGAGTTAGTTCTTCTGGACGTTTCAGTAAAGCTAGCAGCAGAAAAAAACAGCTCCTAGGGTGGTAGATGGAGTGGTTTCCAAGGCAGATACAAAGCAATAATAGCTAAACTGATCCATCAAGATCCCAAATCTACCACTGGGTAATACTTTTAGTTTGTTCACCATAGATCATGCCAGCTTTTGAATCCCCCATAACTCTTCATCAGCTGAACATTGCAAAAAGCAGGTGCTAAGGAACGAGCAAGGAAGCCCAATGTACCATTGCAGGTGATCCTTGCTTACCGACTGCCTCATTTAGCAACCGTTCGACGTTACGATGGTGTAAAGAAAAAGCTTTGCGACCAGTCCTCACACTTATGACTGTCACAGCGTCCCACGGTCACATGATCGCCATCTGTGTGCTTCCCAACCGGCTTCTGACAAGCAGAGTTAGTGGAGAACCCAGAACTAAAATTGCAAGTTGCAGTCACGTGTTGTCTCACTTAATGACCATGGTGATTCATTCAATGACTGAATGGGAAGTCATGGTCATGGCCACATGATTTTCCACTTGGCAACTGCAGCGCTTAGTGATGGTTCCAATTGCAGTTGCTAAGTGATGATTATTTATATGTTACAGTCATAAGGTCTGCTGTTCCAGCTCGATGTCAACTGCCTGCAACACTAAAGTAATATCAGAAAAATCCCCAAATGTAATTAGAATGCAAGTAGAGAACATGGTAGAAAAACCAAAATACATTGAAAATTGGAGGACAGATTTCACAGTTTTGGCATCTTCCCATTTTGAGAAAGAGAAGTATTTAGGTCTTTCCCTGCCAGTGGGGATATCTATGGGTGGGGAGGGGTATAAAAAATTCAAGATGGTAACCATCAGGACAAAATGGATGCTGTGATGTTGTGACTGAAGCACCACCAATTTTTATGCATGTCACATGTATGATGCTCATTAAAAAATGGACAGAGCTTTGACCACCCCGTAGCAGCTGCCATCCTGGATTTTTTTGACCACACCCTGCAAACACCATTGGCAGCCCTAATCATGTGATTAAAACTACACTTTTTTAGTGAAACACAAAAGGGAACAAGACAAGATTGTCCACTGTCCTCTCTTCTGGATGTTTTGAACAGAGACATAAGGAAAGATGAGAAGTTAAGGGTGTAAACATTAAAAAAGAGACCTATAAGTTGAGAACTTTTGCAGACAATTTAGTCTTGGTACTGGAGGATCCTTTGAAGGGGATTGAAGTTTTGATGCAAAAATTGAAGGAATGTGGTTTTAAGAGTAATAAACAAAAGACTAAAGTGTTAATGAAAAACATGAAGTCATAAGAACAAGAAGAATTGATGAAAAAAACTGGTTTTAAGATCGAGAAAAAGGTTAAATATTTGGGGGTGAATTTGACAATTAGGAACTGTACTTGTTTCAAAATAATTATGTTAAGACTTGGAATGAGATTAAAAAGGATATGTTAAGATGGGAGAAATTACAATTGTCATTTTTGGGGAGAATTTCTGTAATTAAGACGAATGTTTTACCTAGAATTTCATTTTTGTTTCAAACAACACCTCTTGTGACAACTGATGTTCCATTTAAACAGTTGCATAAAAATATATCTAAATTTGTGTGGCAAGGCAAAAAAAACACAAATTAGTCATAAAATGTTACAAGATGCTAAAGAAAGAGGAGGTTTAGGTCTTCCACATTTGAAACTGTATTTTGCAGCTTGCTGTTTGATTAGATGAAAGAGTGGGTGACTTTGAGAAAGAGGAGGTTACTGGAGCTAGAGGGGCATGATCTAAGATTTGAGTGGGCAGGGCTCTTTATGATATGATAAAGTTAAAGTTTATGTGGATTTAAAAAAAATCATTTTATTAGACATGCCATATGGAGAATATGAAACAGATATAAACCTAGGTTGTCCCCAAGGGTTCAACCTTTTATAGAAATGATAACTAAACATAAATAGCTAACTTATGGTGATGTACTGGAATTTTCTCAAGGGGATTTTAAATTAAAGACAAGAGAAGATTTGATATCAGAAGGATATACGTGTCAATGATTTTCCTATCTACAATTAAAAGATTCAAAATAGATAGAAGGACTTATGGTTTTGAACACAGCAGTACGGAATTTGAAGTTGAACTATGTACTAATGAGGAACATATTATTGCAAAGATGTATAAATTTGTATTGAAATTAGAGACAGAAGATGAACAAGTTAAGAACTGCATGATAAAATGGGCTAAAAACTTTGGCTATAACATATGGAACAATGGGAGAATATGTCACAGAAAGGTCCAAAATTCACATTGTGTTATAATCTTAAAGAGAACTTTTATAAAATGATGTATTGTTGGTATTTGTCACTAGAAAAATTATCTAAAATGTACAAAGGTACTTCAAGTATATGTTGGAAATGTGAAATGTGAAGGGACATTTTATCACCTCTGGTGGACTTGCAAACGTGCATAATAATTTTGGAACCCGTTACATATTTTAATACAGAAGATTTTAAAGATTAACATACAATCAAAACCAGAGACTTTCTTTTGGGTCTGATGGACAAACAGTTGGAAAAAACTAATGGAATCTTGTTTTTATATACAATGACAGCAGCAAGATTTTTATATGCACAGAGGTGGAAAGATAAGATACTACCTGGAATGGAAGAATGGATGGTGAAGCTGATTGAGTTGGCTGAGATGGCAAAATTGATGGCCTTAATTGAAGACAAGACATTGTGTAATTTTAAAGCTAACTGGAAAGCTTTTTTGGGAAACAAAAAAAATGAAATTATGTTGTATAGATTTGATGATTAGAAGTAATATGGGCTAATAGAAGTTATGTTGTAAACTTAAGAGTAAGAGTTTGATGTATTGTTATTTACATCTGTTGCAAGGAGGGTTGGAAGTACATCTTTTGCTTCCTTTGTTGCTTCTCTCTTGTTATTTTTCTTTCGTGCACATTTGATCTTGACTTTTTTTCTTATCTGTCTTTTTCTTCCTTCCTTCCTTTTTTTCTTAATATTAGTTCTTAGTTTTTACTATTTTTCTTTTAAAATTTAATAACGTTAGTAATTTTTTTTTTAAAAGGCACTTCTTTTTAAACATAAAATACCCTTGTTGCCAACTATTTATTAATAACTAGGATGGCCTGGAGTTATTGGTATGCCAAATTTTGACCTCAAAATCTATACCACTACTTTAGTATTTTGGAAAGCCCTTGGGAATACGTGCAACCCGTTTTCAGAGGACTCTTTGATAATGAGGATAATCCAGTTTACATGTACATTAAATGTTCGCTTTGTGGTCTGGTTTCACAGCCTTTAACCTTAAGCAAGAACACCCCATGAATCTTTATGTGTATAATGGAAGTAAGTAAATCCCACAGGAAAGAAGATGAAAATGTGTTGTGTGTACTCAGCCCATACCCTTTATTATTTCAAAAGGTGACAGAAAGAGGCATTACAAATCATTCTTGCAATTCATGTAACCTGATGAGATATTTACTGCAGGTTATTATAATGCTCTGAAAATACATAATTATCCCCCCCCCCCTTTCTCTGGGTGGCAAATACAAATCAAAAGTTTACAGCTCTTAGGGGGCATTTTTATAGGTCGGTATTATGCAATTTGAAACCTTATTTGTCCTCCACAAATTAACCAGATGAATAGTAGAAAGCATTCCTATTAGTATTTGTAAGATTTTCTAAGGGATAAATCAAGTTTTTTTTTTTTTAATGGTTGTTAAAACAGGAGAGAGAGGAATCCTAACAACCAAATGTTATTACAGCAAATGAGCACGTACATTTTTATGAGACCAGATCCATAATGCTAGAAGCCAGCATATCATGGCTTAAATTGATTTACAGTTTTATCACTCAGTCCATGGAAATGATTGGTCCTGCTAAATCTGATTTGGCAGAAGCAGATCTTGGAAAGAGATTCTCAAATTCCGGAATGTGGCTTGGACATCACTGGAGGTACTGGATTATTAAATGTTAGGACATGTCTTTGGCCTGCAAAAATCACCAACTCAATCACTAGTGTTTGAAATGAAAGGGTTCTAGGAATAAGATGAAAATCATGGAAATTTGTCTTTCACTAGGCCAGGCTATTTGTCTGTTTAGCCCATCATTGTCTACTCTGATTCTACAGTATCTTTTTAATTTGGTGGTTCCCACCTGGAGTCCCAGGTCCACTTGTATTTTCCAAGAGCTTTGGATGCAGCTATAAAAGTTTATATTGAATTGTAATTGTTAAGGTAGAAGAGAAGGAACATTACAGAAGGTGGTAACACCTAGCCAACTTTAGCCCAACATGAAAAGTTAACAGGATTGGTCCTGGTTTGTATTGGGTGAGAAAGCACCTGAAAATCCTAGGACTGGTGTACTTTCTTGGTGTACTTTCAGTTTGGTTATTTTCCTGCAGCCATTTCATTACCAGGTTAGGTAACATCCCCAGTGCTTGGGAGATGATCTCCCACACACTGATGATGTTACTTGGACTGGTATTGAAAAGTCTGCAGGAAAACAACCAAGCTCAGGAAACACCAAGAACCCAACACTGCAACCCTGAGCTACATATATTCTCTGCTGTTGGGACCGTAGGCCAAACTGGGAAATTGGAATAAATGTTTAGGAAGAAGGCAACAATAGACTACTTCTGTTACGGTTCAAAGAAAACTATATGGATGCGCCCATGGCATCTTCCAAAACTGAACTGGATTCAGAAGAAGCTTTGTCTTTTGAGTACTCATATTCATTACATTCATGGAAATTAACTATAAGTTATATGAACTTAAATTTTGTTTTAGAGGCATGTTGGGAGCCACACCCACTACTTTTGAAAGGTGTGGTCCCCAGGATGCCATTCCAAGGCCAGGTATAGCCCTCAGCCTAAAAAAAGTTGTGCAATCCTATTTTAGGTAGATGTGCCAGGAACTGAACATCATGTGGCAAAATTCTCCTGCATTTTTTCCCTCCAAGTTCTCACTCAATTTGAAGAAAGAGAAATTCTTTTTGAAATGTCTTCCAAAGGAGAAAGGAATATCAATGATATTCTTATAGGTCTGTTCTTCCCTTACCTAGTTATGAGGCCACCAGAGCTGAGAACTTTTATCTGCTTGTTCTGTCTGTCTCTCTAGAGGAGGATGTGTACCAACATCTCTCCAATGATCTGCAGCCTCCATGGCCTTTCATGGTGAAGCTTCAAGGAAATATCTCAGGAAGACACTCCTTCCTGAGATGTTTTTAGTAGCAGAGTTCCTGTCACTACTGAGGGGGAGACCTGTCTTTGAGAAGTTATGAATTTCTCCTCTCCTTGCAGAAATTCAGAGACATCTTCCAACTGAACATTTCGAGAGTGTTTGTGCCTAGCATTAATTAAACATAGATCCTTTGGCAGATTCTTTTACTAAGTGGTGGTTCTTCCCCAAGAGCCAGGGAGAAATCAGTCTGAAAGGATAGAGCAGATGCATACCGTTAACAACTTCACGGCTGTGTGTGGGCTGTCAGAACCTTGGATGAATCTCCAAGAACTCCAGCAGAAGGAGCTGCTGAATTGCACTTTTAATGTGAAAGAAGGTACAAAATGACTAAGAAGTAAGAAGTAGTCATTTTAATCGTATTTAATTTAGATTGAATTCAGTTCAGTCAAATGTTCATCCTTGCCTCTTCCAATTCATTTTCTTAGGCCCAACTTATTTGTTGACTGGCAGTTCCTGGGACATTATCCACAGAAAAATAACCACCCTCCCTCAAAAGAAAGCAAGAAAGCAGAAGAAAGCAAGAAAACAAGAAAGAAAAAGAAAGAGGAAGGGAAGGGAAGGGAAGGGAAGGGAAGGGAAGGGAAGGGAAGGGAAGGGAAGGGAAGGGAAGGGAAGGGAAGGGAAGGGAAGGGAAGGGAGAGAGGGAAGTACTGACTATGATTTTTTGTCCTGAAGTTTTACAGTTGTCTTCCAGCTGTTTGTGACTTTTCTTCTTTCTGTCTTGATGTCCTCATAGCACAACAACAAAAAGTATAGCTAGTTGCTCATGGTAAACTTGAAGAAAAGCTATTCGGTGAGCCAACACACCCCATACAATGAGACAGTGCTTTCTCAAATGATCAGAAATGCTCTGTGGCTCTTCATAAATGTGATGACAAAGAGTAGGAAGAACGGGTGTCATGATTCAGAGCATTCAGCTGGCAGACTTGACAGTAAGCAACAAGATCTCACCTCTGTCGTGACCTCTGGAGTGTGAGATCAGATAGTCAGCCATCAAGAAGGCATGACTGTGAACAGTTGACCACTGAGTCCCAGAAGTGAGAGAGTGACCAACTGTTGTGTCATTCTTTTTCAAGTCTGAGTTCACATTAGGAAAATTCAAATTTCAAGGAAGCAACAGGCAAGCTGATTTTGACCTTTCCTTGCCCCCTGTTTTCAGTCTGCCTTGTGAGGAACTTAATAGAGCTCTTGTGACTTTAACTGCTGCAAGAGATGATGCAGGACTAAATTGATGGAGAACTTCTTTGCAAATGCTGTGCCAGCTGTTAGCTATAACAGATAAATGGATCTATTTTGTACATCTTCCTAAGAACCCGGAATTGGAGGCAGACAGCAGTGGTGGAGTCCAGCATTTTTTTAGGCAAATCCCTGACAATAATAGAAGGCAGAGGGTTACGCGTAGCATACCTGCAACTGAGTACCCTAGCCAACAGGAGTGGAGGCATCTGCTACAATTATATGAAGCCCCACAAATAGCATCTCTGGTGCCAGCAGAAGTGGGAAAACACCCCTTCTGATGGAGAACAAGAAGACAAGTAGAGGCTGCCCACACACTGGATCCTGGGCAGGTTGGGGACACTGTTGGGCGTTCATGCCCTGTTCACACTAGGGCAAGCAGATATGCGGACAAGCCCTCTAATGCTACAGTTGTATACATGGGAGAGGCTCTGTGCAAATGATGCAATGAATGCATGATGGTTGGAAAGAGGGCTGCTATTAAAGTCCTTTTCCCTCCATAGTACTGCTCTAGTTGTTAGAACATGGGATATGGACTTTTGATCCTGAAGACAGTGTCATTTTTTTTTAAGGAGGCACAACCATGGACAATGTGTTGCAGTGTGAGTAACAGTAAAGTGATACACAGTGGAATAATTTCCCTCCCAATCTTGCATTACTAGTATTGGGAATCCATATCCAAGTCCGTTTCGTAGCTAAAAAACAATGCATATACCTCATTTACTCTAGAAGCTGATTATTCCCCTATATTCAACTGGAGGTTTAATAAACCTATTTTATTTGCTTTCCTACAGAAAATGGGCTTTTTCCAACAGTTTCCTGCTGATGTTTTGGCAGCATGACCTGGTTGAATATCAAGAAAAACATTCTAATAGTAAAAACAGTTTGACTGTGAAAACAAGCATAAGAGAAATTTTATGTCGCTCTTCCTACTGAGTACAAAATTGGTCCAAACCAGGATGTAGAGTTGCCCTTTGTACATTCACTACCTTTGTCTGGCTCCAACAAGGCACAGTCAAAACTGCATTTGTAGCATTTATTTGGTAGAGATTTAGCACACGAGGATATTCATGTTCCTAATTTCTGGTTTCAGCCAGGATCCAACATATGGTGTAGTTGAGTTATCTGAAGGCGTTATTTGTATACCCAAAATTCTTTGCCGCCCTAAGCTATTGCCATTTCTCTATCAGAATTTTGTTTGGATTTCTCAGGGATGCACAATAAACATCTATTATTTACCAGAGACGTTGAGTGTCATTGAGAAAAGACTGTGTATCGAAGATCCATCTTGACTCGTGGTTTTTTTTTTGTACTCCAGGTGAAGGCCCAGGTTAGGGACAGATCATCATGGAGAAAATCTATCTATGCAGTTGCTAAGAGTCAACAATGACTTGATGGCACATAATCAATCAATCAATCAATCAATCAATTATGGGATTTGGATTCCAGTGACACTTGAAAGACTTCAATTTCCCCAATCTTCTTTTCACAGGAAAGAGGCTGGAGTGAGGATTCTCAACAAGAGTATTGCCATAATACAATAAAATAAAGTCTCTCTTGAGTCAGTCTTGACTCCTAATGATTATGTGTAGTCTTTAGCAACCCTATGGAAGTGGTTTGCCATTCCCTTCTTCTAGAATGCTTTTGTGACTTCTCAGTCTAGCTTATAGCCATAAGATTTCCTAATCAAGAGCAGCCAAAGACATTCTGTGCTGTCACCTGTTGTGAATCCCATACAATACACAATAAAAAATAAGAAGCTGATTCCCATGTGGCCTACTTAGCCTGAAAATAAGACCCAGCTCTGGCACTATTCAAAATTGGTCCTCTACTGAAGGAAGGCACAGATATAGAGCCATTATTTAACACTGCCATGTGTATTTTACTCTGATATTGTCTGGTCCATGTACACTCGAAATAAGTCAGGACAGAGTGTCAGATTAATTATTTCCCATGTACATTTTCACAACGTTAGCAGAGAGCTTTCAACTTCAATGATGCAACGCTTGTCAGCATTCCTTGCCTTTTATTAAGCGGTCCGTACAACAAACAAACACAGTCATATTTATTCTTGATTTAGGAGGTAACCTTATTTCATATGGTTAAAATAATCAGAAAAGCAAACGGCATCTAATTTTTAGAGTAAATGCTCTTTGTAGCCCTTGCCAGCCTCCCCATCCCGTTTTCCATAATAGCATCCTGTATAATTACTACATAATCTTCAGGCATAAAGAACACCCCAATTAGTCTGTAATCTCTAATTATAATGTACTCACCAACCAGTTGCATGTTTATTTGAACTCAGTAAAATAAAATATCTTGTTAATAAAAATGTTGGAAGAGAATTATGTGGATTTTGGGTGCCAAATTCAGTCCGCGGATGCATAGTCTAATGCAATTGCTGGGATCTAAAGTAAATATTTTTTCATTGCCTCCTGATACAAAGCAGGTGCAAATAATATGGTGTTGTTCCTTCTTTTCTGTTTTCTTGGATGGGAGAGGGCAGAGCAGATGGAACTGTACCCTTTGGCAGAACTGCTTAATACATAAGCCCATTTAAATATTTATAATAGCCCTCAGAGGCGTATGATTATCAACTCGACTGCAACATATTGCTAAGCCAGGTTTAGAAGCGAACATTGGAGTCTTTTAAAAGCCAGCCTCCCACAAAAGAGGCAGTGGGACTGGTGATGAGGTACATGAAGAGGAAAAAAGAATTTTCTCTTTCCACACCCTCAAAAGCCCATGCAAGCTGGCTCCAAATATACGCATTTTCCCATAATGGATGACTTTTTCCAAAGGCTACTTATGAAGACTCTTAACCTTCCAGGAAAATTTTATGGGTCTATAGACCTAGGATCTCTGACAAGCTAAGAGGCATGGGAGGATATTGGTTAGTGTCTTCAGCTGCCAAGGTGTTCTGCTGCTTTGATATTCTCTTTAATGATTGTTTTTAATTTCTTTGCACTCTGCCCAGAGTGACTATGACTTGGTGGCCATATACGTTGACTGAATGAATGAGTGAAAACAAAGCTGCGTTTCAGTAAAGCTTGCCTGCATCAGCATGGGAATAAATTTATTTCCCCTTCCTTACATTGTGTCTCATCCCTCCTTCCCCTCATCTCCGATCCCTGCCCACTTCTTATGGAAATCACGGTTTCTTTCAGCAAGGGTGGACAGTACTACACAGAAAAAATGCTCCTATGCCTTTTAACAAATTCTCATGCGATTCATTAAAAATATTCACTCTGGAGTTGCCTTTCAAAGGAGAAGGTAATATATCGCTGAAATAGCAGCTCTTCCATTACTTAATTAGAAGGTGGCCAATAAGCAGATTTCCTCTATTTCACTGCAGACTCCTTGGCTTCTCAAGCTTCAGTTAAAGTGGTCCTGGGGGAAATGAAATTTAAGCACTGGGCCATTCTGTTTTCTACTACTCGTATTTCACATTTAAGACTTGCTGGGGCAGGCTATTTCCACCCACAGTGAGATGGGCGGTGATGAATTTGAAATACAAACAAACAAACATTGCAGTAGCAGCCGTTAAACAGTTCACAAATTACGCTTTCCTAGATCCTGCTGGGAACATCACTTTTTTTTCCTGAAGAACAGAAGAAGCAGGGCTAAGTGGACGTTAGGGGGAATGCTGTTCCAGAGTGCGGGAGCTGCAACTGAGAAGGTACATCTTTGGGATCCCGTAAATGATTGTAGATGGGATCCTGAGCGTGCTCACCTTTCCAGAATGTAAAGGATGGACAGAGATGATTGGAGAAAGGTTGTTCTGTAAATAGCCAGATCTCCACCCATGAAAGGCTTTCTTAGCCCTTCTACCTAGACCAGACCAGGAATTCAATGCCCCAAGAAGACTGGAACTACTTTGACGGAGACCGGCTACATTAACAGAATCTTGCAAGTCCCACCATGCTGTGCCTCCCCACCACATGTACACACCTTCTTATACCCCAGTGAAACAAGGAGATGTCTGTCTGAGCTATTTCCAAATATTATCTTATTTCTCAGAGCATTTAAAAAAAAAAAAAAAAACCAATTCAGCCCCTTTTGCCTAGGTAACAGTTCTTGCATATTTCCATCAACGTCATCTGCCTTATTCTCTACAGGCTGTATAGACAACAATCAGCATCTTGAATTGTACCCACAAACCAACTAGTAAGTAGTATAGCTTGCAAAATACAAGTGTTACATGATGTACTGGGGTATGCCCCTGACTACTCATGCTGCAGTATTCTGGACCATCTATAGTTTCTGAGGGGTCTTCAAGGGCAGACCCATGAGACTGCATTGCAATAGTCCAAATGGGAGGGAAGAGGGGCTGTAGTTATGAGAATGGCATGAAACTTTGGGAGTAACAAAGCACTTTAGTGCTGTTATAACCCAGTATACACATATTCTGGAGGGCACTCAAGCAGAACTGTTTTAATCACAGCAGATGATGATGATGATGATGATGATGATGATGATGATGATGATGAAGAAGAAGAAGAAGAAGAAGAAGAAGAAGAAGAAGAAGAAGAAGAAGAAGAAGAAGAAGAAGATAATTTTGCAATAATAATATTACTTTATTTTATGTCTTGATCAAGGTATAGTACAAATCAGGAAAAAGAGTAATTACAAATCAATTCAATAAAATTAGGATTTAAGAGTAACATGGTAAACAAATATTAACAACCAGTACAATAACAGTTCACTTTAAGCAATGCCACAGAGTAGGACTGTGTGTGTATGCATCTATTTATTCTCTCTCTCTCTCTCTCTCTCTCTCTCTCTCTCTCTCTCTCTCAATTTTGATATCAATCTAGTCGTAACTAGAACTACCAGCTAAATAAGAGTGGGTTAAAGAAATTAAGCCACTAATGCAATAATAATAATAATAATAATAATAAAAAATAATAATAAAAAATCTTTAGATCCATTTTAAAGGCCATCAAATTTCCAGAGAGAGAGAGAGACAGATGCTTTGGAGTTTGTGACCAGAGGACACAAAAAGTACTACAACCACCAGCAGTTTCAACTGCACTCCTGGTTGAATAGGGAGCTGCAGAGTCCTGCAAGTTATGGAGATATGAGAATAACACTGGAGGTCCGAAATAGCCTGAATAACACTGTTCTGGACCACGCTTAGGAGAGAGACAGAAGAACACCTGCCAAAAGACTCTTACGATAATCTAGATGTTGTAGATGTTGTAAGTGACCTAGAATTGCATGAGTAAATATCATGCAAATGTTGATAAACAAACGAACAAACAGGCTTCTGGCTTTGTTGTCTTAAAAAATACACAGAGAAATACTATAATGCTGAGATGTAAAAGAGGGTTTTCAAAAGCTTGTGAGATGCAACATTATGTTGTAGCATGGAATGCTCTTACTTGGGATATGGATCCCATTCTCCATCTCTCAAGGCTTTTTGTGCTTTTTAAAAATTTCTGCAACCCTTGACCCCAAAGTCTTAAGATTGCCCACTTGTGATGCTATGTTCAGTTTATAAACAATTTACTTCTATGAATCAGAAACTGGAGGAAACCTTGCATCAGAACTTTTATTTTTAGTTGAAAACCTCCCCTTTCACCCCACCTTGCTAACCTACCAAGAAATTCCCATAAAGCCCCTTTATTGCCAATTTATTGCCAGTTTCAGCAAAGGAGCCATGCCACTCAACATGGCGGAGGGAATGTAAATCAGCAACTCCAGTTTTGCAGCAATGTCCTGCCATCTTAGATAATCAATTAAAAACATAAGCAATTTGGGAAACACGCATTTTGAAGTTGTGTATAATGGAATCGATGCAATTATGTTCACAGTTATAACACCTATATTTAGCATAAAAACAAACTGTGAAAGTGGGAAATGGAAAACACTAAGAAGCGTAAGAAATTGGGGGGCAAAAGACATGAAGAAAATGACATGTTTTCTGAAACCACATTTACTTTTTAAGTGTTGATCTGCAAGCTTCTTAAAAAAAGTTTTAAAAAATCAGCTGTAGAACTTCATTTGTTGTACGCCACCCAGAGTCACTTTGTGTAAAATGGGCAGCTATATAAACGAGATTACACACACACACACACACACACACACAAATTTGTCTCCACACTAATCAAACGGAAAGAATTTTAAGACGGAACTGAACTATGGGATTGTCCCAGCCACTCCCTCATGATCACAGATCAGTGGTTGTTACTTAAGGCAGCCTTCATTCTCCTGGTTCTTCTAGCTGTGCTGAAATTACAATTTCCAGCATGTCCAGCCAGCATCAATTCTAGCAACTATAATCTCCATGGAAAGCACCATGGTTAGTTACATTCCACAGCCTTGCTTTGTTACTTTCTAGCCTCGCTTGCTCCCCCATTTTCATGCCTTAATTCCTTAAAACAGTTTGAAACCATTCTACCGTTGTCTTCACTTTCACTGAGCTCAACATGCGGGGATAATCTCTGTAGAGGCTGAACTCCTCTAGGAACAAGGGAAGAACAGAATCTGGAGTGGGGAGGAAGTTCAAGTTCCCAATAACGGAAGAACAGACTGACTGCAACTCTGCAGAGTTGCACAATGCTGGAAGCAAATGTTAAGTGTCTTGTAGCTGTGCCAATGAGAGACTGACTCAGCTCCCAGACTCTGCTGACATCGTGAGATTAGCCAGGTCTGCAGCTAATTTTGAATTCTTAGTCAATACAAAAACCCTGTGGTGAATTGCTGTGTGCTATCAGATATTCTGTGTTATTTTGGAGGTTTCTGCTCACTCTTGAGATTGACACATCCATACTAGTGTTTTCACTAGTATGAAACATCTGATTTGTTCCTAGTGTAAGTGACATGACTGCTTTCTAATCGTGTTAAAACAGCAGATGGGCAAGAGCCAATTTTGGAAGAATGTGATGGTGAACAGATTCAGGGCTACTATTATTTAAGTAAGAAGATAGTCTTTATTTGTAATCAAGCTTAATATATGGTCTCAGGAGTACCCCAGTTCAGACCTTTCAAATGCCTATCTGTGTATTAATGATGTGACAATCACTATGCAAATTCCAATAGAAGAGATTATCTGTAGCTCAGGGTTGAACTGTGGAGTCCTTGGTGCTATCTGAGCATGGCTGTTTGCTTGCAGACATTTCATTACCCAACTAGGTAACATCATCAGTGAGAATGAGTATGGGGTTTACTCCCTGTTTATATATAGTAGCTTACTCTGCCAGTGTTGGTGGGGGTGTGATTTTCTCTTTGGTAGTTCCTTGATTAGGGTATTGTTTTCTTCTTGATTGTTTGCCTGGTGTTAATTCCTGCTTATCTGGGTGTTGGCTGCTGGTGAGGATGTGTTTTTGTCTTTTTGTTTCCTTCTTAGGTTTTTTTATTGTTTCTTTTGAGTGGTGTGTAAATGTGGTTTATCTCTATGTGACTATTGATGGCTGATTTGTCTGAATGCCAAGCTTCCAGGAATGCCCTAGTGCTTTCAGATTTAGCTTGGTCTAGGATGCTCATAGTTTCTCAGTTGAAGCTGTGGTTGAGTCTGTCCATGTGTTGTGAGATAAAGGAGTTTTTGTCATGTCTTCTGACTGCTAGCTGGTGTTCATGAATACGCTTTCCTAGCCTTCTGCCTGCCTGTCCTACATAGTGGCTGCTTCAGTCTTTACACTGTATGTTGTAGATGATTTCTATTTTTTCTTCTTGGGCTACTGGGTCTTTTGGTTTGCTTAAGATGTTTTGGATGGGTTTAGTTGGTTTGTGTGCTGCAGTAATGCCATATGGTTATAATAGTCTGATAGTTGTTTCTGATATGTTTTTGATGTATATAAACAGGGATCAAAGCCCACACTCACTTGCACTGATGATATTACCTAGTTGGGTAACGAAACGTCTGCAAGCAAACAACCAAGCTCAGAGAGCACCAAGGACTTCACACAAATTCCAGTTGCTATTCAGTTCTTGACCAAATTAAATTCCATAGGCTGCACAATTTTATTTGTTGATTTATTAATTTTTTAAATCACTTTAAATGACTTAGCAGACTTAGATCTATTATTCACATTGGTTTCCAGAGATGGTTTAACTTTGACGAAATGGCCAAACCTTTGCAATTCCCTTCCATTCAGATGAATTTAATCCATTTAAATTACATACACATATTTTGTCTTACTTCCCAAATGGGGTTTCCTGCTGGTAGCTGCTATTGCAGCAGGAGAAAAACACACACACACACACGCACACACATCATACCGCCTGCTGTACAGGCATTTGAAAGCAGTGCATTATTCTACAATTTTATCAACAACTTAACATATTTTAGAAATATAGTTCTCCAATAAAACAAGACTATTACAGGGATATGTTTGACTATTACCAAACCTATTGGTAATAGTTGGATTGATGGAGTGACTAAGTGAAAGACTGATTGATTGATTGATTGATTGATTGGCTGATTGGCTGATTGAGTTGCACACATCAAAGCTATGCTATTGCATTATTTCTTTGTATGCGTATATCTGGCTCAGCTTACTTAGAGACAGGGGTGTTGTCATAGTTTCCTGCCAGAGCATTAATATAAAGGACCCTATGCACATAAAACTTTGCATATAAAATTGAGGAACCCTGAACTAGAACTTTCAATATCCCTTAGCCAACATGTAGGCTAGGTACTAATACTGATTTCATTTTCTGAATGCATTTCTTCATGCATCTAAAATGGCATTCATTCCTTCACAATAGACACTTAGGAGTAGTCTTGGAGAAAGATTTATTGATGCAGAAATACATATATGTAAAATCTTTAAGGAGTGGGGGAGTCTTCTGGGGGAAGAACCCAAAAAGATTCCAGCAAGGACTGAGTGGGCTCTGATGAAGTGGAATACGGAATTCCTGGAAAGAAAGGAAGTTGGCAAAGGAACATGGGCTTCTGTTGGCTGGTATAGGCTAGAGCAGTGTTTCTCAACCTTGGCAACTTGAAGATGTGTAGACTTCAACTTCTAGAATTCCCCAGCCAGCAAGGGGAATTGAAATGTTTTGATGTATATAAACAGGGAGCAAAGCCCACACTCACTTGCACTGATGATATTACCTAGTTGGGTAACGAAACGTCTGCAAGCAAACAACCAAGCTGGCTGGGGAATTCTGGAAGTTGAAGTCCACACATCTTCAAGCTGCCAAGGTTAAAAAACACTGGGGTAGAGCACCATGTTTCAGCTCTGAACCTAAGTCAGATCTCAGAAATCTGTAGTTTCTTACAGGAAAACTAGAGACGTCCTCCATCAGCCTTTTTATGTTCACTCACCTATCCCAAGTATCAGTGGGCAATTACTCAGAACTCACCTTAACACTGTCTCCTTGACAGCTGCCAGAAGCTCTGCTCATGCAGATCAGGAGAAACTGAGACAGTTGCCCCTATTTTTCTATGCTGGAGATTGTATTCTAATTCCAGCCTTTATTAAATAATTTCCCAGGCCACCCAGCCAAATTTTACACTGAATAGCTATTAGCCGACAGAGACTCCAAAGTTACATAGTCAGTTGCAAAATTTTGTTTTACAGCTACAAGGAGTCATCATACTTTTGTAACTGCAGGACTGAAATAGTTATGCAGATTTTGGGCCAAGATTCTTAGAAATTTAAATTATACCAATTTATTATTATTACTTGACTAACCTTGATCTGTTAATATGTGCTTTATACTGATTGTATCTGAGTTGCACTCTGGTCTACCAACATAATACATTTTTCATTCATTTAGGGAGGGGTCCCAAGCATGATCCTTCCCTTCCCTCATATATGTGCAAGGGAACTTTCCATCTGCATATTGGGAAATAAAGAAATAATTGAATAGTCCTGCAAATAAGCTGATTTATGTATGTTCACAAATCATTATCCAAGAGAACTTGCATGAAAATTCTGCTCAGCTTTTTTGTAGGAGGTTGGCCCAGGATTGGAATATATCTGTCAAACCAGACTGATTCAACTTTGTTTCATAATGATTTTGACATCTCTACTAACTGGCCTTACAAGCTGTTTTGTTTTTCTGGAGGTCCTAACCGAACTCTTCTCTGATGGTGGCCCTGCTGGAGCAGCCACCTGGGGAGATTCTTGGAAGCAGCCACCTGATTTAGCAAAGGACCCACACCTGCTTCAATGCTTTGAGAAAGGCTGTCTGGCTCACATTTGCACACTGTAAAGCACCCTTTCAGATGCTTTGCATAGTCCAAACATAAAATAACTAGCTTGCACTGGGGAGAGATGGACAGCTATAGAGCCTTTGATTCATTTCCAGATCCCTCTGCAAGAGGTCAGTTTGAATTGCTAACAAGTGTTCTTTTTGCTGAGGAAAAGTAGGATAGAGAGTGTCAAAAAGAGCAGAGAAAAGGGCCCCATCAGAGAAATAAAGTTTCTCCATCCATTCCAGCACTGCCATTGTTTGGGTTAGTTGTGCTCATCATGGGACACCCAACAAATTATCCATGGGTGACCTGGAAATATAACACTTTTAAATACTATTGTTAAATGTTATATTTCCAGAGCTTCCAGGGATATTTTGTTGGGGGTCCATGGTGGGCACAACTAACCCCAATAATGGTGGTGCTACAACTTAAAGTGGAGTCAATCCCCCCACCCGACACCTATTCTATATACAACTGATTGCACTATTCAACCAAACTGTCATTTATGTTGGCATATCCTGTGCCAGACAATCCACAGAACAGTCTACAAGCTAAGGTGTTTAAGCATGTGTCACAAGGTAAAATAATAAAATGATGGATTTCATGACATGAAAGGAAAGCAATTAAAAGAAGTCAGAAGCTGACAATATGTTCTGCATTTCCTATGGAGATTTTTACCAGCTACCTGATCATCATGTTGTGCTTCTTTCCAATGCAATGTTCACAACTTTAATCCTGGAAGCTTTGTTTCAGGAGTCTACTGAGAAAATGAATAATGTCATGTCCATCCTAGAGATGTTAAGAGCAACTTCTTTTTGGCAATTTCTAGTGGATCGCCAAACAGGATTCCACATCTGATGGCCAAACCTTTTCCAAGCTAGAAGTGAATTATTCATCGCAATCTTTGACAGCTGAAGCCATTTTCATAAAAGTGGAGCAGTTACAAACCTTCATGGACTTCTTTTTCTGAAAGAAAAATGAATAGCAAGTCCCAGAGCAGTAATTATAATTAGGAAATGAAGAGAGGCCTATTCAACATATTTTACATAGATTTCCACTTCACCTCAAATGGTTGGTGCTCCTAAAGACATGTAACAGAGCAAATATAAAGCAGAGAAAAGAATAATCATTTTTGCTCGAGTGTTTTAGAACAACAATAGGCCATTTAATTGAAACACTAATGATCTTAAGCATTGTATGAGGTAGACGGTCTCCAATGCAACCTTGGCAACAGAACCAGAGGCTCCTTTGCTATTTAAGCCTTCAGATTAAATTTAATTGCTGAGAGAGAACGTCGGTCCACGTTGAATGATGTGCAGGTTTGAATGCAGGTTAGAATCTCAAATCCAATTTGTGCTCTAAAGTAGGTGGTTGGGCACTGAATCTAGTGCGGCTTTCCTAGCTTCAACCCTGTTGTGTTCAAGTTCCCAAGGTCAATTCAATGTTGGAGTTACAGATTTAATTATTGGGGGAGGGGGCATGGAGGGGTATTTTTTACTTATTTTGCTTAAACAAACAGAAATTGATAAAAGATTAAAACAAATAAGAAAAATAATGTTTAAGATAGCAATCAGAAACTATACCAGAGGAAAACAAAGCAATTAGTTTTAGAATATATGCCCCTAGAGGAAAGAGCTATTTGGCCAGGAAATATTATTGACACAAAAGCCAGTTGAAGGTCTCTGAGATGGTGGGATTGATGGTACAGAATATGAACTCAAGTCATCCTTAAAATCCATTTCACACTTTTACAATGTTGCTTCCATGAAGAGAAGCCTTGGGTTTTCTTTGTCACCCACCTTTGTCTTATCAGTTTCATGTTTAGATTCACTGCAGTCCTGTTGTCTTCTCTAGATCATTCCTTCAGAAAAAGATGGGATTTTTCCTCCTTTGTTGACCAAAGGTAAAACATGTGCCAGCTGTGTAATGCCATTGCTAAAAAAGCAAATGCAGTCTTGGGCTGGATTAACAGGAGTGCAGTCCAGATCACAGGAAGTAATTGGTCCACTCTATTCTGTACTGGTCACATCTCATTTGGAGTGCCGGGTAGTTTTTGCTCTATAACTTTTGAGTTTGTTAATGTTGGTTTCTGTTTGGGGAGGTAGTCATTATTTTGGGGGGGGGGGTAGTCTTTATTTTATGATGATTCTGAAGACAACTTGAGACTTCAGGAATGGGCAGCTATCCACTCTTTGCGATAGGCTGGGTCAAGAAACAAGGATGGCAGAGACTACAGGAATGCTACTTTATGGTTGTACAGTATCATAACAGAATCTTGAAAGCCTGTCCAAGTTTCTCTCTATCCCATATTATACTAAACAAAATCAAGGCAAAGAGCTATTGACTTCCTTTCTCATGCTTGCTTCCATCTCTGAACTGTGTAATCTCTTCTCCCATTCCCTCTTTAATTCTTGTTCCTCCCCCTTTAATAGCTCGCTCATACTTTCCCCAAAGCCAAGTCTAAATACCTTTACCCCAGCATACAAATAAAGTGAGTAAGTACATAAATAAATAAATCTGTCAGAGAGGCTGTATGGCAGCCTGACTGGGTAGCGGATTGGACCAAATGACTTCCAATTCTGAGATTTAATGAAAAATATTTAAGAGTGTAAAGCAGAGACATTCTTCCTGGATGTGGTCCTTTGCATTGGAGAAGTCTTGTTCTCTGCTTCAGGAGTCACATCATGGAGGTGGCACTTTAATTAGAAACCTTGAGGAAGAGCTGATCTGCCTTGATCAGATTCCTAACTTTGAGGACAGTGAGTTCTGACATGTGCAACGGCTTCTTTTTTATGCACTTCACATTGGTGTTTAGAAGCAGCAGACCATTCTTTTGAGGAGACACTTCACGGGTGCTTCAATTATCCATTTGTTGAAGCCTCGTCTCTTGAAACCTCTGCACAACTCTAAAAAGCACATTTGTAATATGTTCAGGGGAGTGACAATTTTTTAAAACCCCTCTTCAATGTTTCTATCCATTTGTACAGATAGAGTCCCATAGTAAGGCATTACTTCATTGATAAGCGAGAAAATGGAGTCGATGCAAATAAAGCAATTGAAATCCTTAATTAAAAGTTTGTTCAAGATTCTTGGCGGTTATGTTAATTTTTCAGCCTTCACTACACTTTCAAATGCCAGCAATCCAAAGAAATGTTTACTTTAGTTTTCCGGTGTTTTGTTATAGTAAATCTCATAGCTTACCACAACAAATATTTAATTTCTTGTGTCAGAGAATAAAGCAGCGATAGCATTAAAGACTGTTATGTATTCTTCCTCTAATTTCTCACAAGACTTCTAACAAAAAGAGCATTGCCGTCTGATATAATAATGTACACCAATATAACTACATCCCTCTAGAAAGCATTTAATAATGCAGAGTAGGAATAGTACACTTTAACTCCACCGCTACCAGTCATAAACCTAACTGAAAAAGGAAGAAGGTTGCATTAGCAACCCAACCTTGTAAAAAAACATTCACTGTGACTGAAACAACAAACATAGTTCAATGAGACATGATTGAACTCACTGGAGAGCAATCATTGGCCAACGTGCTATATAGCATCAGTGAACCTAAGTAATCCTACAAGTACCATATATGAAATATATTTATTGTCCATCCTTGAATTGATTGCTTGATTATATGTCATCAAGTTGTTGTCGACTCCTAGCAACAACAAGATAGATTTTCTCCATGATGATCTATCCCTAACCTGTCCCCAGGAATCTTCTCCAACACCAAAGTTCAAAAGCATCAATGCTGCTCCTATCCTGCATCTTCAAATTCCAACTTTTGCTTCCATAGAGTGTCACAGGGAATTCCATGATCTTGAATACTTGGGCCAAAACAGATTTAAAAGGAATTCTATAACATGAAGAGTTCCAAACTGACATAGTAAGTTTTAATCCATTCTTATAGTTTGTTAATAATAACATTAATAGGAGAGCCTATTATATGAGATCATTGTATCTGATAGTATATTCCATACTGAATAGATTTATTTATTTATTTTTATTCATTAAGCCAATTTATATAGCCGCCCATCTCACTGAAGCGACTCTGGGTGGCGTACACCAATCAGATAAAAAGACAGATAAAAACAACCGAAGAAATATAAAAAAACACATTAATAAATACTGTAAAAAACCAAAAATACAAATCATAAGGGAAAGGAGGATAAAAATGGCCTGGTTAGCAATGGAGCCATCTAAGGAGGTCTCTGGTTCCCTGGAGCCCCAGGCCTGAACACATAACCAGGCCTTGAGGGCCTTTTGGAATAGCAAAAGGGATGGTGCTAATCTAATCTCAGAAGGAAGGAAGTTCCATAAGGTGGGACAGCAGAGAAGGCACATCTCCTGGGACCTGTCAGATGTTAATCACTAGTCGATGTTGTGCTGTGGTGCTGGAGAAGACTCTTAAGAGTCCCCTGGACTGCTAGGAGGTCAAACCAGTCAATCTTAAAGGAAATCAACCCTGACTGCTCATTGGAAGGATTGATAATGAAGCTCAAGCTCAGATACTTTGGTCACCTAACACGAAGAGAGGACTCTTTGGAGAAGACCCTGATGCTGGGAAAGATTGAAGGCAAAAGGAGAAGGGGACCGCAGAGGATGAGATGGTTAGATAGCATCACTGAAGCAATGAGCATGAAACTGAGCAAACTCAGGGAGGCAGTGAAGGACAGGAAGGCCTGGCACGACATGGTTCATGGGGTCACGAAGAGTCGGACACGACTTAACAACTGAACGACAACAACAAAAGTCGATGTTACCTGCAGCATGCCAGATTCCAATAGATAGATAGATAGATAGATAGATAGATAGATAGATAGATAGATAGATAATTGAATAGATTCCTTTTATTTAATTGTTCAAATGAAATTAATGCTCTAATGAAACAGTTGTTTCTTTGGTAGCATCTTGTGAGGTTAAGGAGAAACAATTGTTTCATTAGAAACCAAGTTAGAATTTGTGACTGACTGTTTGGCAAAATACATTCAGGAAAAATAAGTTTGCATTAATTATAAAGTTGCTAATCGTATAAAAAGCTTCTCTCTTTTCATTCTTTGAGCTGATAATATTTATTGATGGGCTTAAATCTTGAGCAATCAAGGAAAGGGAGAACAGAGAAAGGATCTGCTTCTACTTTCCCCATGTTTCCAAATAATATTCTCAAAGGT